>NW_027466600.1:402500-570000 GCF_050575085.1 Anarhichas minor
GCTAAATAAACGTTAACAGTGAAGTGTAGCTGGACTTAGAGCATGAAGCTAGAACACCTGTTTACAGACGGTTCTAACGTTAAATAAACGTCACACAAAGCAGATGTTATGTTAACGCTGTTGGCTCGCGCTGACACACAGCAGCTGTTCCTCATCCAGACGTTTTACAGATCGCTTTAGCATTAGCTCCGTGTAGCAGATTAGGCAGAAAGCATTGAGCACGTGAGAGCTCGTGACGCAGTGACAGGTGAGGGTTAACTAACCACTAACTAACCCTTACCGACGCGGTGTCTTTAGCGGAGAAGTTGAGGACCTCTGAACACAGAACAGACGGAGGCTCACTGTCGGACTGGGCCGACGCCATCTTCCTCCTTCTGATGGACGGAGAATAACCGGAAACGGAAGTCATCAACAGCTGAGGGGGCGGGGCCAAACTATAAGGAAGCGATCAGACAAGAAGGCACCTGTCAGTCATGATTGGCCAAATCCCAAGCTGTGTCTCAATTCAGGGTCTGTATCCTTCGGAGGACCCAGCCTTCGCGGTCTACGTGGGCCACGTCCTTTGAGGACCGCATAGGCCAGACCGTGCGGTCTACGAAATGAGACGGCCTACGCCACAGAGGACTTCCTGTTTGCGTCAACAGCTGTTCCCGCCCCGCCCCGCCCCGCCCCCCTCTTGCTGCTCCCGTCCCTAAAATCCCTGCTCAACAGGATTATATATATATATATATATATATATATAATCCCTGCTCAACAGGATTATAAATATAAATACATTAAACTAAACTAAACTACTGGAAAGGTTTTAGTTTAGTGTTTTAATCAGTTTTTTTTATCATATATTCAATAATTAATTCATAGATATTTTTCATAATATTGTTTTTCTATATTAATAATCAGTTAATTAAATCAGTTACGAATAACTAATTTTCAATCAGTTATAGTTCTGGTAATTAAATTAATTTATCAATAACTTTATTTAATTTCATTCACACATACATATATATTTACATGTACATATATATATATAGCAATCCTAAGGCAGAGAAAATCAATCAAGACAGTTAACATTAACAGCAGCAAAACAAATGTCAGCAAACGTGTTTATTAACTCTCAGTAACACATGTGCATATACTTTATATTTTTTAAATAAGTTGATGAAAAGAGAAACATTTATCAATAATGTTCACATAGGGATGCAAACTTAGAAGATTGACACATTTTACACAGCAGAATATATACATATTCACATAGAAATCATTTACATGGATGTCTTATGTCAATTTAAATAAATAAAATAAAAAGGTGACATCACAACTGTCCTCTCTGGTTAGCCTAAGGGAATTACCCACAAATCATTGCAATGTGACGTTAAACACTGGGTAACCAGTGGACGCATGGAGACGTAAAAAAAAAGGTAAACAAAGAGTGTGTTCAGCCTGTCATAATAAATGTACTCAGAAACATTAAGGGTTAAAGATGGAACATTAAAACATGAAATCAGAGGATATTTATTCATTTATTCATCAAATATCTGATTTTGTTATTGAAGCTGTTTTGACAGAAACGAGTAAATAGATGATATGAAGTTACCTCTCATCTTGTGAGGAAAGAGTCTGAAGAGTCAAAATCAGGGAGTACAAAGTATGAAATAAATACACACATTATACATCATATTTATTGTTTTCATGGTAACATGATATGTCCCGTTCATATTCACACCCTCACAGTCTCTCACACTCACCCACTCACCAGGTGAGGTCAGTGAGGGTTCAGGGTTTGAGGCTAAAGCCTCAAACCCTGAACCCTCACTGACCTCAAGTCAGTTCTCACCTAAAGTTTAGGGGGACATTGGGATTTATTATGGCCAAATCCCAATGTCCCCCCTAAAGCCTCAGACCCTGAAGGACTTACTGACATCACCTGGTGAGTGGGTGAGTGTGAGAGACTGAGGGCTTGAGATGGTGTGAATATGAACGGGACATATCACGTTACCATGAAAACAACAAGATGATGCATATTGTGGGTATTTATTTTACACTTTGTACTTCCTGATTTTAACGTCTTCCAGACTCTTTCCTCACAAGTTGAGAGGTAACTTCATATATCGTATAACTCGTATAACTGACCATCTGGTGACCTGGTGCGGTCTGAACAACCTAGAGCTCAACGCTCTAAAGACAGTGGAGATGGTTGTGGATTTCAGGAAGAATGCAGCCCCACCAGCCCCTATCACTGTGTGTGTCTCCCCCGTCGACATGGTGGAGTCCTTCCGCTTCCTGGGCTCCATCATATCCCAGGACCTCAAGTGGGAGCTTAATATCAGCTCCATCACAAAGAAGGCTCAGCAGAGGATGTACTTCCTGAGGCAGCTGAAGAAATTCAACCTGCCAAAGACAATGATGGTGCACTTCTACACAGCCATCATTAAGTCCATCCTCTGCTCCTCCATCACAGTCTGGTACGCTGCAGCCACTGCAAAGGACAAGGGCAGGCTGCAGCACATCATTCGCTCTGCTGAGAGGGTGATTGGCTGCAATCTGCCGTCCCTCCAGGACTTGTTCACTTCAAGAACCCTGAAGTGAGCACAAAAGATTGCAGCCGACCCCTCTCACCCTGGACATGAACTGTTCGTGCCCCTTCCATCTGGTAGGAGGCTGAGGTCCATCAGGACCAAGACCTCACACCACACAAACAGCTTCTTCCCGTCTGCAATCGGGCTCATTAACAGAGCCCGGGTCCCCCACTGACTCTGTCATCCCCAGGACATTCCCTTCCCTCCCTACTACTCTCCTGCACATCACTTCATATTTAAATACACTTGTCACTTTTACATCACACTTGTTTACAGTCCTGTTATCTGTTTGTCGTGCACTTTATATGTTACTATTTCTTGCACTGTTGATTGTTGTTTATTGTTCAATGTTATTGTCTAATGTTATGCACCACCTGCCATGACAAATTCCTTGTATGTTACATACATTGGCAATAAACGGTTCTGATTCTGATTCTGATATCATCTATTTCCTTGTTTTTGTCAAAACAGCTTCAATGACAAAATCAAATATTTGATGAATAAATTAATAAATATCTTCTGATTTCATGTTTATTTTTTGTTCCATTTTTAACCCTTAATGTTTCTGAGTAAATGTAAATGTCCTCTTTGTTTACCTCTTTGTTTACGTCTCCATGCGTCCACTGGTTACCCCGTGTTTAACGTCACATTACAATGATTTGTGGGTAATTCCCTGAGGCTAAGTCAGCATACCATGCTGACTTACGGAAAGGGTTCAGAAAAGGCTCAAAATGTCTGCAAGAGACTCAAACACTTGACGATGTGACAGTGGGACAGCCCTAAACCCTCACGGACTTCGCGGGAGCGCGCCTCAAAGTCCGTAAGGGGGACATTGTGATTGGGCCAAAGACTGTGTCAAAAGTAGTTATATAATAATAACAATTATTATTATTATTATTATTTAGACTTTGTACAATAAGAGTGTCTAAAGTAGTGATAGAATAATACTAATTATTATTATAATAATTATTATAAAGACTGAACAATAAGAGTGTCTAAAATAGTTATATAATTATTATTATTATTATTATTAAGACTGTACAATAAGAGTGTCTAAAGTAGTTATATAATAACAATAATAATAATTATAATAATAAAGACTCTGTACAATAAAACAGTGTCAAAAATAGTTATATAATTATTATTATTATTATTATTAAGACTGTACAATAAGAGTGTCTAAAGTAGTTATATAATAACAATAATAATAATTATAATAATAAAGACTCTGTACAATAAAACAGTGTCTAAAATAGTTATATAATAATAATAATAATTTTTGTGGCTTCTGGAGGGGTACTGAAACTACTTGACTCAGCTATAAGTATATTGTTCTTGCTTTTATGAGTAGCTTAGCTGTACCTATAGGCTGCTTCAGTGTTATTGCTTTTGCAGTTTCTGTCTGTGTAAGGGAGGTGTGATTTAGTTTCACTCGGCCAATTGCCCTGTTATGTGCCAGGGGAGTGGCTTGCACTCCTGGCAGACAATGAGCAATCAGTAGGTAGCTCCCAGGTCCCGTGACCCCACTAACCTCATCTATCCTACTCTCTCAGCTCATGGCGAGCAAGTGGTGGCGGGGGGGCTTTGGAATTGCCAGTCGGCAGTGCCGAAAGCTGAGTTCATCTCAGGCTACGCATCCTTGCTCTCCCTCAACTTTCTTGCTCTAACTGAGACCTGGATCACAACAGAAAACACCATCACACCCACAGCTCTGTCAGACATGTACTCTGTCTCTCACACTCCCAGAGCTGCGAGGCGAGGTGGTGGTACTGGCCTGCTAATCTCCCCAAAATGGAAATACTCTCTTGTCTCTGTTCCACAGTTCTCCCCGTCCTCTTTCAAATTTCATGCCGTTACTGTCACTTACCCAGTCAAACTCACTATTGCTGTTGTGTATCGCCCACCAGGCCCTCTTGGTGAGTTCTTGGAAGATCTCGACACATTAGTCTCGCACTTCCAGGACGATGGATCAGCACTCATCCTGCTCGGAGACTTTAACATCCAGACTAATAAGTTAGAACCTCTTCTTTCCTTCCTCTCCTCCTTCGACCTTTACCGCTCCTCTTCTCCTCCGACCCACAAGGCAACCAGCTGGATCTTATCTTCACTAGACACTGTTCTACTGCTAACCTCTCTGTCACTCCCCTCCAGCTCTCTGACCACTATTTCATGTACTACTCCCTCTCCTCTCCCCCAGTACTTCCTCCACCTACCCACATGGTTTCTACCCGTAGTCATCTCCACTCCCTCTCCCCGCTGATCTTTCCTCTTCTGTTACCTCTGTCCTCCCTGACCCTGAATCCTTCTCTCTCCTATCCCCTGATACTGCTACTGATCTTCTCCTCTCCACCCTTTCCTCTTCTTTGGACAACCTCTGTCCCTTCACCTCCAGGCCTGCACAGCCAACTCCACCTGCCCCGTGGCTGTCTGACTCAGTGCGTACTGATAGATGGAGCCTAAGAGAGGCTGAGCGTAAATGGAGAAGGCAAACTCCCGGAGGACCTTCTTAATTTCCGATCACTTCTTTCCACTTGTTCCTCCTCTCTATCTACTGCTAAAGCTGAGTTCTTCCGCTCTAAAATCTTAACCTCTGCTTCCAATCCTAAAAATCTCTTCGAAACTTTCTCTTCAATCCTCCAACCCCACCCCCTCCTCCTACTTCCTCCCTTTTCCCTGACGATTTCGCCAACTTCTTTGACAAGAAGGTAAACGATATCAGGTCCTTCTCTCAGCCCCCCGGTCCCTGTCCATCCTCTCTCTCACTCTCTCAGTGTCCCTGTCCACCCTCTCCCTCTCTACCCTCTCCAGCTCTTCCCCCTCAGCTCTCCCTCCCCTCTCCATGCCCCATCTTACCCTATCTGGCTCCCCTCTCCCCTAACGAGGTCCTCAATCTTGTTACATCTAACCGCCCCACCACGTGCTCCCTTGACCCGATCCCCTCCCCTCTTCTTCAGTCTATTGCGACTGAACTCCTTCCTTTCCTCACCCACCTCATCAACACATCCCTCGTCTCAGGATGCTTTCCCACAGCTTTCAAGACTGCCAGAGTCACCCCCCTTCTGAAGAAACCATCACTTGACCCCTCTGATGTCAAGAACTTCAGACCGGTTTCTCTTCTACCCTTTCTTTCCAAAACACTTGAACGTGCTGTCTTTAAATAACTGTCTTCCTATCTCCATCAGAACAGCCTCTTGGACCCCCACCAGTCTGGGTTCATAGTGGGTCACTCGACTGAGTCAGCCCTCCTTGCGGTGACGGAGTCGCTTCACGCCGCGAGAGCGAACTCTCTCTCCTCTGTCCTGATTCTCCTGGACCTGTCTGCAGCGTTTGACACGGTGAACCACCAGATCCTCCTCTCCACCCTCGAGGGGATGGACGTCTCAGGCTCTGCACTCTCTCTGTTTGCATTCTACCTGTAAGGATTACAGATACTTGAACCCAAAAGCAAAACTCGGAGACAAAATACAAGTTTAGTTCTTTTACTTGAGTTCAGGCAGGGTCAAAACCGGGAGGTCAGTCAAACAGGCGAACAAATCCAATAAGGGGCAGGCAAAAATCCAAGGTCAAAAACAGGCAGACAGGGTCGGAACAGGCAGATCAGGAACAATATAAAGATACGCTGGAGAACTTGGCAATAACACGCAAGACAATCTGGCAGGGAACAAGTGCAAGTGGGGGGACCTAAAGAGTGAGGGCTAATGAGGGAATGGGCTGCAGGTGAGATGGGTGTGGAGGACCAGGTGAGGGGAATGAGAGATGATCGGGTGTGAGTTGTAGGATCTGAAATGACAGGAGAGTTAATTAAACAAGCAGACAGGATGAAAACAAACTAATATGAAGGGGAATTCGTGACACTACCTGACAGGTCGATCCTACCCATGGAGGGAGGCCGTGTCGGAACCACGCATGCTGACTATGGGGGTTCCACAAGGTTCAGTCCTGGGCCCCCTTCTCTTCTCGCTCTACACAACATTTCTGGGTTCTGTTATTCGCTCACATGACTTCTCTTGCCATTGTTATGCCGATGACGCACATCTGGTCTTGTCATTTCCCCCCGGTGACACTCAAGTGGAGGCACGCATCGCTGCGTGCTTGGCTGACATCTCGAAGTGGATGGCGACACACCACCTCAAGCTCAACCTGAACAAAACCGAGCTACTGTTCCTCCCGGGGAAGGGTTGCCCGCACCGAGACCTGACCATCACCATTGATGATACCGTGGTGACGCCAACTCGGACTGCAAGGAACCTGGGTGTGACCCTGGACGACCAACTGTCGTTCTCAGCAAACATTGCATCGGTTACACGCTCCTACAGATTCCTGCTCTACAACATCAGGAGGATTCGTCCCTTCCTCACTGATGAGACGGTGCAGGTGCTCATCCAGGCATCTCCCGCCTGGACTACTGCAACTTACTTGCCGGAGCCCCGGCGTCGGCCATCAGACCTCTGGAGCTTGTCCAGAAAGCTGCAGCTCGTCTGGTGTTCAATCGCCCCAAGTTCTCCCACACAACTTCCCTTCTCCGTTCTCTACACTGGCTCCCTGTAAGAGCTCGCATCCAGTTTAAGACTCTGGTGCTAGCCTACAGGGCAGTGAAAGGAACAGCTCCTTCCTATCTCCAGGCCACGGTCAAGCCCTACACCCCTGCCCGACCACTTCGCTCTGCTGCCTCGGGGCCATTGGTTGCCCCGTCCCTGAGACCCGGTCACGGCTGTTTTCTGTCCTGGCCCCATAGTGGTGGAATGAACTCCCCACTGACGTCAGGACAGCAGAGTCGCTGCCCATCTTTCATCTGGCTGAAGACTCACCTCTTCAAGAAGTACTACCCCGAGCCTTCCACTCACCACTTACTGTATTCATACTAGTTTGTTTCTGCACTGTACTTCTGCTCTGGTTTATGCTCTTAGATGCTTGTTTAAAAAAGGAGATGCACTTATGACTTCTGGTGACTAGTAGTTCTCTTGAATACCTATGTTGAATACACTTATTGTAAGTCGCTTTGGATAAAAGCGTCTGCTAAATGACTGTAATGTAATGAACTCTGAGTCAACTAACCCTGAACTCTGAGTTAACCAGTGGTGGGCCGTCAGGGCCAGCTAACCCTTCTCTGCTGGCCTAAACAGAATCACAAAGTTAGAGCTATTTTATAATTTTATAATTTTTCACAAATACACTACGTGTATTAGCATTTTTTTCTCCCATTATCTTATTTTCTCATTGCACAGCTACTGTCTTCCTCAGTTGCTCTGTGTGGTGGCGGGCGTGGGTGGCTCAGCTGTGGAGGGGACGGAGTGTGGGAGTGGTTCAGGGAACGGTGCCGGGAAGAGACTTAATTAGGCGCAGCTGAAACTGATCCTGATTGTCTCACTCTCGGCTGTATTTAATCAACAGTAGCGACGGAGGCGAGAGAAACAGCTCGGGACGAGGGACAGTGATACACCGGGACGGACAGGACGGGAGATCACTGCAAACTCCCGCGGCGTGTGCTCGGAGGCAAGGCAGGAGAGCACACGGCCAAGCCAGTCAGATTATATGACAATAAAGAACATTTGAAACCGTCATTCAACCGTGTGCTGGCATCCTTGTGCTCACCAGACCCACCGGGTAGCAGAGAACCTGTTACACTCTGCTTCCAGTGCAGCTTGTTTTAAGTAGAGCTTTTATCCAATCAGATCTCACCTCTGTGTCTCTAGGTAAGAAGAGAGGCCCGAGGCCTGCAGACTCACAAGTGAATCCATGTGCAGTTTAAGTGAATGAGGACGATATTGTTGATTGTCATAGTGTTCAACCAATCAGATCTTTAGTTTGACATGTTGGCCGTATTCTTTGACGTGTCAGTGGTACCCAGGTAGCCTGCTGAGTACGTCAGCATTAACTGCGCCGTGATTGGTCAGTGGGCCAGCGTGACTTTTGTCAAACAGAAGGCTAGCTAGCAGATGTTCAACGGATTTGTGAGTTACTGACTTTGTTAACAAAGAAAGGAGGATGGACTTTGTCTTTAAGTGAAGGCAGCTTTGGTAAGTGAACTGCTTTAGTTGTTTTACATCTGCAGTAGTGTTACTACTGCGTTCATTTGTCTGTCGTGTTGTTTTTATGAAGAATATGAATGGCTCGTGCTCTAGTGCTGCAGTGTTGCTGGATTGATGTGTTGCTCTGTTGTCATATGAATATATGTGACTGGTTCTTGTGAGTTTGTTCTTGTCATTGTGTTAATTATCTAGATTTGGACTATATGCATTATCCATTAATTACGAAGCATCCCGTCATGCGCGGGGTTATTGTCCGGACAATTGAATCCGTTCGGGCTGTTGTTTTCTTTTTACAAAGCAAGCATGATGGTCTGTAGAAATGGGGATTATGTGGCGATTGCTTTAGCCCTGTTTGAATCAGTAGGAACAACTAAACGCTGTGGGGAGAGTTCGTAGATTGTGTGCCGCAGTTGTTTCCCCGCTAAACTAGATTAGCTTAGCCTCCCTGAAGTACGGGGCCTCAGCTGTTTTTTGTTATTGTTCCAGGTTCAAAAGGTCACGTCACACAGTCTGTTATCCGTTACGTGAGCGCAGTCCACCGAAATATTTCCCACAATTTAAGCTTCTGCATTTTCCAAATGCACTAGTATTATTCAAACGTATTGTTCGGTTCGTAAGCCTCGTACTGAACGGTTTAATACGAATACGTGATGTTACACCATAGAAACAAATAATAACCGTAGCTTGCACGTCATAATGAGGTTATTAGGAGCTGGCTCAAGTGTAGAAGGACAGAAGGCCCAGGTATAAAATGCACGGCCCATCACTGGAGTTAACTAACCCTGAACTCTGAGTTAGCTCAGCCTGAACTCTCTGACACTGACTTCAAGTACTAAGTAGTAATACCACAGTGTAGAAGTACTCTGTGACAATTAAAAGTCCTGCATTCAAAATGTCACTGAAGTAAAAGTACAACAGTATTAGCAACAAAATGTACTTAAAGCACTAAAAGTAAAGAACTCATTAATGCAGAATTGATCTTCATCCACAGCAAGAAGCAAACATAGCTAACCCTAACCCATAACTGGATATACAATATATTATATTATTATATTATTGATTCATCAACGTGTTCATCACAAAGGTGTATCTTATTTTAGTGAATTCATAAAATCTAAAATAAAACAATTTATTCGTTGATTCAAAATCTTTAAAATAACTAAAGCTGTAAAATAAATGTAAATGAATATAAAGTACAATATGTACCTCTGAGATGTAGTACAGTATAAAGTACTATATGTACCTCTGAGATGTAGTACAGTATAAAGTACTATATGTACCTCTGAGATGTAGTACAGTATAAAGTACATTTACCTCTGAGATGTAGTACAGTATAAAGTACTATATGTACCTCTGAGATGTAGTACAGTATAAAGTACTATATGTACCTCTGAGATGTAGTACAGTATAAAGTACAATATGTACCTCTGAGATGTAGTTTCTTCAGTCTTGTTCTCAACCAGCTGCTGGACCAGAGTCCGGAGCTGCTTCAGCTCTGCTCGGATAACCTGGAGCTCCTGGTTCTGCAGGTTCTGGTCCTGAAGCTCTTGGTTCCTGTCCTGGTTCTGGTTCTTGTTCTGGTCCTGGTCCTGGTCCTGGTCCTGGTTCGTGTGGACTCTGGTAGGGGAAAAGAAAAAATGTTGATTTGAAAAGTTTTCTCTATATAAAGTTAAGTTAGGAGTCTGAACATGAAGAAACTCACCCAGAACCTCCAACTGTCTCCTTGTCTCTCTGCAGGACCACAAACTGATCCAGGGTCTCCTAGAGGACACACACACACACACACACACACAGACACACACACAGACACACACATCCCACACACACACACACACACACACACACACACACACACACATACACAGACACACACACTTTACTTCCTGAACTTTAATCTCAATAATAACATTTGTTCTTCAGACACAAACTTTGATCTGCGCAGTGATGCGGCCCATCTCGCCATGGTAACGGGAGTTTGTCGTGATGTCATCGTTGTGGGCGTCGGCCAGCGGTGCGCAGTGGTTGGAGATGTACTGGTTGTCATAGAAACGGCGGAGGAGGGGCATGGATTCTTCAACCTGCAGGATGACGGCGGCCTGTTGCATCACAGCGTTAGCCTGAGAGTTATCATGTACTCTACACACACACACACACACACACACACACACACAAACACACACAGACCAGGTGAGGACAGACAGGTGAAAACAGACCATCTGAAGACAGACAGGTGATACCACTGACCTCTGGAAGGTGTCAGTGAGCAGGGCTATCAGCAGGTTGACACACAGGATGGAGGACGCAGCCAGAAACGTCCCACAGAGCAGAGGAGCCATGACACCGTCCACCGTTGACATGGCAGCGTACTCGTACTCGTCCACCAGAGTGATGCGGTACAGACTGTACAGCAGGCCGGAGACAGACTGCATGCTGGGAACTGAGGAAGAACCTGGAGAGAGATGATTCGTCCATCAACCAGGAGTTCATTAATCCAGAGAGTCCATTAATCAATGAGTCCATTAATCAAGTACTAACATTAAGGGTGAGGTGTTGGTGGGGACGTGGCTTCCTTGCGGAAGTCACAGGGGTTACGGGCACACAGGGAAGATTCATCTAAAAAGATCTTTGAGTATTCTCTATTTGAGTTTAGATCTGCTATAAAAAACACCCCAACCTTTTAAACTCTAGCCCTATTTGTAGGCCTCTGCTCGAAAATGGCATACCCATACTAAAGAGACCACAATTCTGTAACTACAAGGTCTATTTTAATAATTTTTGATGCTATAATCAGATAACACTTGTGAGATTCTTCAGATGGGTAAATATTGTGTATATGTTGCTGGTTAATATAGTGCATGAAGATATTACACAGCTCAAATTGAAAATATTCAGGTTCGCCTGAAAAAAAAGCTGTCACGGCTCAGCTGTGACCTCAGCTTGTCTCCCCTCTGTTGTCTGTCTGTCTGTGTGTGTGTGTGTGGTTTGAGTGCGGCTGCAATCATCCGGCACCTGGGCTCATCTCCTCACCTGACAACAATTACACCATCATCACCTTCAGCTTAAATACCCCGGCTTCCTGCAGTCTCATCGCCAGATTGTTCCTTCAACTCAGTGGTAGCTACACCTCGGCCTCTTTGAGTTTAAATCTTCTCTTTGGGAAAGTTAGCCTTTTTGATGTTTTTAACTAACTTGTGTTTTCCCTCTGCCTCAGCGAGTCCCGTGCCACTTCGTCGCCCAGACGCCGCCGCACACACCGCCTCGCTGCTCCACCTGCATGCTTCACCTGCATGTTCCACCGGCTCCACAGACAAGCCAAATAAAACCCTTTTTTCACCTACTCTGCTGTCCCGGTGTTTGGGTCCAGGATAAACCGACCATAACAGAACAATCTGGCCACCATGGACCCAGCGGACCCGAACTTCCTCCACCAAGCACTGGCCTCCCAGGGCACCCTGATCGGCCAGCATGAGACAACTCTCCGGGAAGTAAGGGAGACTCTACGAGCCCTTTCCACCAGCGTGTCTCAACTCAGCGGCCACATGGATCGGGTCACGACTCACCTCTCTGCCCCCGGCGTTTCCGCTGCTCCCACGGCAGATCCACCTGTGCCACCCCCAGCCCCCTTGGCTCCCCCCTTTCCAGCTCCGCGTGCCTGTGAGCCGTTCATTCCGACGCCGGAGCGCTACGCCGGAGATCTGGGAGCCTGTGGGCGGTTCCTCCTGCAATGTTCCCTGGTATTCCAGCAGCAGCCAGCCACCTACGCCCCTGATATGTCACGTATTGCCTTTATCACCAGTTTACTTACGGGTAAAGCTGCCCAGTGGGCCACCGCGTTATGGGAGAGGGAGTCCCCAATCTGTAATTTATACACTGTATTTGTAGCAGAAATGAGAGGTTTTTGACCATCCCGTTCAGGGTAGAGCAGCAGCCAGCAGACTCCTCTCCCTTCGTCAGGGCGCCGGAACAGTCGCAGAATATGCGGTGGATTTTAGAATCCTAGCTACAGAGAGTGGGTGGGAGGAGATTTCCTTGCAGTGTTTTTATCTACGGGTTAGCTGAGAATATCAGGGATGAGCTAGCGACGAGAGAGGAGACAGACAGCTTAGACTCCCTAATTTCCCTGTCTATCCGCCAAGATAATAGGTGCCTGTCATTGGCAGCCCACTGCTCCCTATATACAGGGATGGGTCAAATGCAAAGACAAATTTCGTGTATATGTATATGACAATAAAAATGGTTTCTGGTTTTCTTCTACTGTAATAGTGTTATTCATGTTAATATGCTTGTAATAGTGTTATTCATGTTAATATGCTGTAATAGTGTTATTCATGTTAATAGTGTTATTCATGTTAATAGTGTTATTCATGTTAATATGTTAGTAATAGTGTTATTCATGTTAATATGTTAGTAATAGTGTTATTCATGTTAATATGTTAGTAATAGTGTTATTCATGTTAATATGTTAGTAATAGTGTTATTCATGTTAATATGTTAGTAATAGTGTTATTCATGTTAATATGTTAGTAATAGTGTTATTCATAACCCTGTTGTACTAAGATTACAGCGGTGATGTCAGTGGTGATGTCCGTAAATATGTCAGTGGTGATGTCAGTGGTTATATCCATAAATATGTCAGCGGTGATGTCAGCGGTGATGTCAGTAGTACCCAGGTTGGCGGCGAGCTGCAGTGGTGTTCTGTCTTTGTAGTCGGTGGAGCTGATGGAGGCTCCAGTCTGCAGCAGCAGTCTGATGGAACCTACAGCATCGTTCTTGGCAGCGTAGTGAAGAGGAGTCTGCTGGTCCAGGAACGTCCGGCTCTCTGGATCAGCTGAGGACACACACCTATTGATCAGGATCTGACTGTTAGGGTTAGTTAAACCAGATAACCAGTAGAACCGTTAGACTCGCAAAGGTAGCCAACACTGATCATCATCATCTGATCGCCCGCAGGGACCACGTGAGTCGCCCGCAAGGCATGTTCTAAAAATAGCACTAGTCCCCATGGAGCTCCATCAAAAAATGTTAGATGCTGTTCTTTTTTAATCAAAAACGCTTTAATGAGGATTTAAAAATGACAATATGTCTCTTATCATAAGAGAGTTGGGTACCCGGAGGCAGGACGAGGCCGCCGCACCGCACTTGGTTTTCAGGTTCCGAATGGCGGGCGCTTCCCGTTGGCGCTGGATGCGCGCCGCGAGCGCACCCCGTCGTCAGGTCCGTCAGTCCTCAGAACAGGCCGCGGAGCAACAACTCGTGGGAGGCGGGGCAACGCAATCCGACCGAAAAGACCCAGACTAGAGGTTTGAACGCGGGCGCCTGAAGACGCTCGTGCGCCTCGGAGGGTTGGATCCCCCCTCGGCTATAGATGAGACTTTTTACTAGTTTCTTCGTGGAGAAAAAGGTACCATTAGAAAAGCTGGTGTCGGTGACAACAGACGGGGCTCCCGCCATGACACAAATGTGTAACTGGAGTCAAATTCCATGTATGCGCAGTGGCCAATAAATCTGATTCTGATTCTGATTCTGATGACGGGCCGGTATGCAGGCTTCATTGCACAATGTAAAGGTGACCCAGACTTCCCAAAATGTCTACATTACCACTGCATCATTCACCAGCAGGCGCTATGTGCAAAATGAACCGGCTCTGATCATGTGATGATACAAAAATATCAGAGATGTGATACCTCTGACTTTCAAATGTTGAAACAGATTAACAGAAATACATGTTTAAATATCTGTGTTTCCTACCATCACTGTTGTGGAAATCATTGTTAATAATTATTGTCAATTAACATTGACATGTGATCAGACAGTCTCTTCACACATATTATTATTATTATTAAAAGGTGATCTGTGCAACTTTGTTATTCAGGAAGTTTGTATCAAACAAGTAGCCCTTCGTACTACTCAGTAGTTTCAAAAAGGTTGGTGACCCCTGGTTTAGAGGATCTGGTTGTTTGGTTTAGTTAAACCAGATGACCAGTAGGACCCTTTAACCAGAAGATATCCTGGGTATGTTGAACTCTCTTCCTTGTACAGGTACCAGGACTAGTCCACACAGACCTTTTCGGTCCAGCAGGAACTGAACCATGTCCTGGTAGTCCAGCGCCGAGGCCACGTGAAGGGCCGTGACTCCAAACTGATCCGGTCGGAGGAGGTCTGATCCCCAGTCCAGAAAGAACCGCATCACATCTACGCTCCAGGCCCTAGAGATCTAAACACACCAGTGTGAGTGTGTGTGATAGTGAACATATGAACCACATGTCAGTGAGTATGTTGTAGAGATGGTTTTAAAAGCATCACTGTTGTTGTGTGTTAAGATGCATTAAGTGTTTGTTCTGTTGTGTAGCTGCTTCAGAACTACAGACCTCATGCAGGATGGTCTGCCCATATCTGTCTGAGCTGTTTGGATCGGCTCCTTCTGAGATCACTTCATCCAGAAAGTCAAGGTCCACCTGTACACAACACACAAGATGCACACAACACAGACAACACACAAAGACACACAAAGACAAAAGACACAGAGACACAATACTCAAAGACACCACACAAAGACACAATAAAACACACAAAGACACAAAGATGCAGAGACACAAAGAAAAAACACAACAAAGACACAACAATACACACAGACACAAAGGCAAAACACATGATGAATACAGATTTTCCTTCACAAGAGAGTTTTAAACTGACAGATTCAAACTGTGAACTGGGTCGCTGGTACCTAGTCAGTGTTACCTAGTCAATGTTACCTAGTCAGTTTTACCTGGTCAGTGTTACCTGGTCAGTGTTACCTAGTCAGTTTTACCTGGTCAGTGTTACCTAGTCAGTGTTACCTATTCAGTGTTTCATGGTCAGTGTTACCTGGTCAGTTTTACCTGGTCAGTGTTACCTGGTCAGTGTTACCTAGTCAGTTTTACCTGGTCAGTGTTACCTAGTCAGTTCTACCTAGTCAGTTTTACCTGGCCAGTGTTACCTGGTCAGTGTTACCTGGTCAGTGTTACCTAGTCAGTTTACCTGGTCAGTGTTACCTAGTCAGTTGTACCTAGTCAGTGTTACCTAGTCAGTTCTACCTAGTCAGTTTTACCTGGTCAGTGTTACCTGGTCAGTGTTTCATGGTCAGTGTTACCTAGTCAGTTGTACCTAGTCAGTGTTACCTAGTCAGTTTTACCTGGTCAGTGTTACCTGGTCAGTGTTACCTGGTCAGTTGTACCTAGGGTTGTGACGATACCAAAATTATGACTTCGATACGATACTTGCCATAAGTATCATGATACTCGATACTTACGATACGATACCAGAATTCGATACAATACCACAAATACGATACGATACTGGTATATTTATCTATAATAGTAATATATAAAACATCTGTATGGTTCCCGTTACCAGCTTGTTCCTGCCCAGCTATTTGAACACTTAACAAATGGCATTAATATTAATGTTTATTTGAGCCTCTCTCATATTTCCGCTGGCTTTCAAACACAGCCGAAGGGAACTCTGTCTCTGTGTTGCTGCTGACTCTGCTGGCATCTGTCTGACTGTCTGTGGGAGTGGGTGGATAAACAATGCTTCATTTACTTGCATAGTGAGTTTGATATTTTCACTTCATATTTTATCTTAATTCATGGAATAATTATTTTTCCTTAACTAAAAATAAAAAGAATTAGCTCAAGATCCACCCTCAGGCTCCACCAGCATGTAGCCATTTTGCATCAATTGTGTTTCATTTCGTACACTTCTGTGTGCATTGTGACCTCATGATCATATAGGCCTGTCATCAAACTAGGCTAAGGCTACTCGTGTTAGCTGTATATGGGTGAGCTTGGGGGTGTTCATGTTTATAATCACATTTGCTTTGAAAAGTTCGGGGTGTCTGACTGAAAGGTGCTTTGCCATGTTTGACGTGTTGCCTCCCTTGGTCTGTGTGGCTTTGAAACACGTTTAGACGGGTCTCTGTATGTCAGTGGGCTTTCCTTCACTGTCTGCAATGTAGCCATAGTACTTCGGCATATGGTTGGTAGCAGACAGTAGTCTAAAGTGATTCAGTAGTTGTTTATTGAGCTGTTGGCTTTTATTCGTTGTGTCGGTTTCATCTCTCTGCTCTTCATCACCTTCATCATCCTCAGCCAGACCTATGTACTTCATCTCCAGCTGAACACCTGAACATTAATTCTTGATGTTAAAATTTGAATTAATCTACATCTAAAAAAGCACATGGGCTCTGTGTCACCTTTCAGTTTTCTTCTTCCTGCGTTGGCAGGAGTACGACACCCAGCGAGCTGCAGCCTTCACTGCTGCTGACACTGAGGACCTGGACCCCTGAGGACACCCCGAGACCTGAGGACATATAGACACCTGAGGACACCCCGAGACCTGAAGACAAACAGAGACCTGAAGACATATGAAGACCTGAAGACAGACACCTAAAGACAACTGCCAACAAACAGACTTCAACCTGAAGGCACACAGAAACTTGAAGACATACAGAGAACTGAATACAAACAGAGACCCAAAGACACACAGAGATCTGAAGACGAACAGAGATCTGACGACATAAAGAGACCTGAACCTGAAGACAGAAAGAAACCTGAAGACTCACCTGGATTGTGTTGATGCTTTCCGTCATCTCCACCTCCAGTCCAGGATTCAGCAGACCTGTCAGACCTGTCAGACCGGCCTGGGGCCCCCTCTTCATCCTGGTTCTGTTGAGCTTCCGTCCACCAGGTCAGAAATCCAGACTTCCACACTGATGGACCTGCAGGACTTTCTTAAACCTGCCAGAACTGTGAGGACTTGATGGACTTCCTGTACCCAGATAGACTTCCTGAAACCTGCCAGACTGGTCTCGATCCTGGATGAAGAACTAAAATAAGCTAGGAATTG
Source organism: Anarhichas minor (assembly GCF_050575085.1). Classification (NCBI taxonomy): domain Eukaryota; kingdom Metazoa; phylum Chordata; class Actinopteri; order Perciformes; family Anarhichadidae; genus Anarhichas; species Anarhichas minor. The sequence continues at coordinate 419,992 of NW_027466600.1, forward strand.
TCTCTGGTCCTGGTCTTCACCGAGTGATCCTGAAGGACTGAGCTGATCTGGATCCGTCTGAATTGTGAGCTTCAGCGACACGAAACAAAACCATAAAGTCAGCTGACGGTGACGTTTATCAGGTTTATGGCTCTTCTTATCAGTGGGTGGAGGATCCAAGTCCAGGTCTCAGGTTGAACAAAACAGAGTTCTTTCATAAAACAGAAAGAAACTGAATGACATCAAACGAAATTATAAACTTTTAAATTTATAAAACCAACCTCCTTTGGAATGACTGAGATGCATCATGACTCACGCTGGTCTAGTTCGGTTTTTGATCCTCCTGAGACCTCCTCAGACCTGATTGGTTTTACCTTGACATTCTTACTTAACCCTAATCTCACTCCTCTAACCTAAACCAACTCAAGTAACCAAGGCCACAAGAACTGGGCAATCAGAGGAAGAGTGGGGCTGTTCTTAGTCCAACAGGAAGTCATCATCACTGGTTCCGCCACAAAGAGCCAATCAGATTCTTCCATTGTATTCTGAATTATTACATAAAATAATCTCTAATATAAGTGGATAAGAAATGATCCCATCATGATGTTTGATTTTTTACATATAAATAGTTTTATTTCATATTTAGATCCAAAACTTTATGCTGTGGCCCCAAAAAACGCTCCGATATGAATATTTGAGTAAATACATATTTTTAATTAAACAGACAGAGAATGTTAAACCTTTATATTTCTGGTATTAACACTGTTCTATAAGACGTTACACAACGAAAAGAAGAGTCGGTTTGATTCCCAGCTGTGTCCTACGTGGTATATATATATACACATATATATATATATGTCCTACGTGGTTTCATCCGAACCAGTGGTTCCCCATACAGTCCAGGTTCCAGGAGACTCCACAGATCCAGCACCACTCGGCTCTGCACAGAGGACATTGCATGTGCATACAGCCGCCTGTAGGGGGCGACAATCAGTGAGAGATGATACTACAGTACAGTACTGAGGGGTACTTCTATACAGTACTGATAGTACTACTATACACTACTTCCATACAGTTGTTAAAGGATGTAACAATACAGTACTTCTATACAGTATTTAAAGGATGAGACAATACTACAATACAGTACTTCTATACAGTACTGATAGTGTGAGACAATACTACAACACAGTACTGATAGTATGAGACAATGCTACAACACAGTACTGATAGTGTGAGACAATACTACAACACAGTACTGATAGTGTGAGACAATACTACAACACAGTACTGATAGTGTGAGACAATACTACAACACAGTACTGACAGTGTGAGACAATACTACAATACAGTACTGATAGTATGAGACAATACTACAACACAGTACTGATAGTATGAGATGTTACCGTCTCTCTCCACAGCAACACGACACTGAGGACAACGTTTAGTCGACTCCTGAAGGAGGAGCAGGGAGGCTTGATCCCACCTCCCTCTGAGAGATGCCTCCTCTTCCACCAGGAAACCCTGAGGAGGAGAGAAGAGGAGAGGCGGGGAAGAGGAAGAGGAGAACTGTCTTTATTGGTTCATGTATTTATAGGTTTGCTTTGAGCGGATGGTTTTTTTCCTTCGTAGATATTGAAAGTATATTTAGTCTCATCTGATTGGTCAGCTCACCTGAGAGGCTTCAGCTGTGGGCGGGGCCTGTTCAGTGAGACACGCCCCCTCATGGAACCCCTCCCTGCAGTCTCTGCAGAAGACGAAGCCACAGCCGAGCTGTCCGTCACAAAGCACCTTCCTGCTGCTGTCAGGTGGGATAAGCCCCGCCCCACAGCCGGGTGACGGACACATCAGTCCTCCAATCATCAGCAGGCACTCCTCCGCCCCGTACTGCTGGTACCGCCCATACTGAGAGACACGGTGACATCATGTGTTTAGACTCAAAGGTAACTAATGATGTCATCATTAAGGGAATAACTCTAATGCTCATGAGGAAGAGAGGAGGAGACGAGCAGCAAACACTCACCTGATCGTCTCCTAGAATCCTGAAGTGATGCAACTCTTTAATGAGAGAGTCGGTGCAGCCGGCTGGACACAAAATATCACTTTATTATTTATTATGGAATCATATTCACACACATTGATTCATTGTATCAATGACACATTAAATGATGTCACACCAGCACACGGCAGCGAGTAGCCAATCACAGGGTGAGAAACAAACTGTCTCTCATTGAGACGAGTCTGACAGTAGACATGGAAACAGTCCAGACAGATCACATGATGCTCTGAACACTGGAAGACCAGGACCACGTCCCTGAGAGACAGACAGGCAGGGAGGCAGAGAGACACAGGGAGAGAGACAGGGTGTGAGAGAGAGAGAGACAGACAGGGAGAGAGACAGGGTGTGAGAGAGAGAGAGAGACAGACAGACAGACAGAGAGAGAGAGAGAGAGAGAGACAGACAGAGAGAGAGACAGACAGGGAGAGAGAAGGTTATTTTCTCTCTTTCACATTATGTGTGTTACGGTGTGTTACGGTGTGTTACGGTGTGTTACGTGATGTCACAGCAGGCGATACAGGGGACGTCTCTTCTGTTGGTCAAAATGAGGTCGAGGGCCACAGAGACTTCGTCCTCTGAGGTTGGATGGGAGGCACACTTCATGTAGAACTCCTACACACACACACACGCACACACACACACACACACACACACACAGACAGACACAGAGTGAAGACACTACATCTCCCAGAATGCTGCTGGATGAAACTGAACTCTGACGGCCCCTTACCGCTTCGTTGCCGTGACAACCGTCTGATTGACACAAGCCATGGACACGACCTTGAAGGAGGACGTCGTCCCAACAGGAGGGACCCTGAGAGAGAGGACACCTTCATCATCATCACCATCATCACCACACATTGACACACCTGTACTCCGGAGTGTGTTTATATAAACAAAAACACATAATACTGTATATGTATTTATTGAATGGAACTTATATATATATATATATATATATATACTAGTGCTGGACAACGATTACAATGTTTAATCACGATTAATCTCATTGTTATGGCAAAGTTCAATAATGAATTCTAAAGTAGTGTATTGCGCACTTTTATTTTAAAGTACTGCTATATGAACAAAAGGTCAATAACATTTGGTTTAAACACTTTAAACACATCAGGTTCTTGTTAGCAGCAGTATTCCCTTTACACAGCAGCAGTTATAACACAGTTATAATGATTCTGATCATAGATATTCAGCCGGTGTTCACAACTTTATCTTCATGTGTGTAAGAGATGCAATTTAAATATACACCTTGAAAACTGCAAATCGTTGCCCAGCACTAATATATTTATATATAAAGTGACTCACCCTGCTGAGTGTCAGTGTTGTTTGTCGACAGCTGCTGCAACAGACTCTCAGCTTTCCTGGTTGGATCGACCTGCAGCTCTTACAGTACACAAAGAAAGTACTGCAGGTACGCACACCTGTACACACAAGTACACACAGTCAGAGTACTACTACTGATTTATAAAGGGACTCGGACAGGAGTACTTACTGGAAAACTGACATACTACTGGAGTACTGACATACTACTGGAGTACTGACACCGCTGGAGTACTAAAATACTACTGGAGTACTGACATACTACTGGAGTACTAAAATACTACTGGAGTACTGACATACTACTGGAGTACTGACATACTACTGGAGTACTGTCATACTACTGGAGTACTGACATACTACTGGAGTACTGACATACTACTGGAGTACTAAACTACTACTGGAGTACTGACATACTACTGGAGTACTGTCATATTACTGGAGTACTGACATACTACTGGAGTACTGACATACTACTGGAGTACTAAACTACTACTGGAGTACTGACATACTACTAGAGTACTAAAATACTACTGGAGTGCTGACATACTACTGGAGTACTAAAATACTACTGGAGTACTGACATACTACTGGAGTACTAAAATACTACTGGAGTACTGTCATACTACTGGAGTACTGACATACTACTGGAGTACTGTCATACTACTGGAGTACTGACATACGAATAGAGTACTGACATAATAATAGAGTAATGTCATACTACTGGAGTACTGACATACTACTGGAGTACTGACATACTGCAGGAGTACTGTCATACTACTGGAGTACTGACATACTGCAGGAGTACTGAAATACTAGAGAATTTACATACTGCAGGACTCCTGAAATACTACTGCAATACTGACATACTGTAGAGGTACTAAAATACTACTGGAGTACTGACATACTGTCGAGGTACTAAAATACTACTGGAGTACTGACATACTGCAGGAGTACAGACACTGTGGCCACCTTAACTGACCTTTCAAACTTGCAGCCTGCACCTCCTCTCTTGCCTCCTCTGCTCTTCCTCCTGCTCCTTCCCCTCCTCCCCCATCACTCCCCTCCAGGATCACCGCCAGCCCGGAGGAGGTGGAAGGGAGGCGTGAGGATATGAGGTCCAGCCTGGCCAGACTCTCTGGCTCGTCCTCCCCTCCTCGAACCAGGCGCTCCTGCAGGAGGAGAAGCTGGGTGGAGGAGGAACCGGATAGAGGGAGGACGACATGGACGGTACTCTGCTCCGGGACGTCACAACCCTGAGAGGAGAAGGAGAGGAGGAGAGGAGGAGAGATTGAACAAGATAATATGACAATGTAACAAAGAGGAGGTGAGGACTCCTCTTCCTTTGTCTCCTCTCTCAGTGGCTCCTCCTCACCTGTAGTGTGAAGCTGCTCCTCAGCTCCCTCCCAGCAAACAGCACCCTGAGGAGCTCCGGACGGACTCCCTGCTGAGTCCCCACGAGCTCCTTCAGCTCGGCCACACTCGCCTCCTCCTGGAGCTCCACGGGCACACCGGGGCCCAGGTTATACCGGATATACACTGGAGACATAACAGTGGTACTTTTACTGCACTGGAGACATAACAGTGGTACTTTTACTGCACTGGAGACATAACAGTGGTACCTTTACTACACTGGAGACATAACAGTGGTACTTTTACTGCACTGGAGACATAACAGTGGTACTTTTATTACACTGGAGACATACAGGTAATATTACTACAACAGTAGAACTTAGTAGAACTCACTAGACTACAGTATACCTCAGTAGACCTCAGTACATTACATTACAGTCATTCAGCAGACGCTTTTATCCAAAGCGACTTACAATTCAGATTCTATCACATTTCTACACCGTAGGCACAACTACGGGAGCAATTTTTGGGTTAAGTGTCTTGCTCAAGGACACATCGACATGCGACTAGCAGAGCCGGAGCCAGGGATTGAACCACCGACCCTCTGATAGAAAGACGGCCCTGCTATCCACTTAGCCGCAGTCGCCCCACAGTAGAACTCACTAGAATTCAGTAGACCACACTAGACCTCAGTAGACCACACTAGAATTCAGTCGACCACACTAGACCTCAGTAGAACTCACTAGACCACAGTAGAAGTCAGTGGACCTCAGTAGAACTCACTAGATCACACTAGACCTCAGTAGAACTCACTAGACCTCACTAGAACTCAGTAGACCACACTAGACCACAGTAGAACTCAGTAGAACCGAACAGAGCTCACCTATCATCAGTCACTTCGTCCTTCAGTCGCCATTGGTGTTGTGATTCTGCGAGCCACGGTACACTCTGGGTATTGTAGTCCTACTGCGTGCACATTAACGTTACAAACCAGTAAATAAACTACAGCGCGGTTGCGCGGAAATGACGTCAGAGATCGACATCGGAAGTGGATTATATTTATGAATTTTAATAAACTTGTTTTTCGTTTTTCTTTGCGTTTCTCTCTGCGGCGGCTGGAGCCACAAACATCGGAACATTGTGCCCCGGATCGAAGGACCCGGATAGAGCGTAGTCCGGACAGCAGCGTCCCGCAGCGGACTCACGGTACAGGTCCGACGGTGAGACTCAGCACGGTCAGAGAACCGGGGATAGCACCGGAGACATGACGGACACGTTGCACACTCACACACATCACACACTCACACGCATCACACTCACACATATATGTGTATATATCTATATAAACATCGAACAAAAAGTTCGGAAATTAGTGTTTGGTAGATTATTTCTCTGTTGTAACGATGCTTCTTGGCAATAAATGTTATACCGTTGGAAAGCCTGTTTATTTACCTTTCAAACGGTGCCCCATTTGTAAGGAACATGCATTGGATGAGTATGTGGGTTGCGCCCATGAAAAATTTGCCAAATCTTCTCTGCCAATGCCAAACAGCTTATTATATATATATATATATATATATATATATATATATATATATATATATATACACACACCTATATACACACACTATATATATATATATATATATATATATATATATATATATAGGTGTGTGTGTGTGTATAAACATATATGTATATATGTATATATGTGTATATAGCAGAAGGGTCTTCTCTTCCCCACCTCTGAGGGGATAAGACCCCTAAGGGTCTACTACTGGGGAATCGCCTTTTCTTTCTTGTTAAATGAGTATGATCCAGTCTCTAACCTGGAGAATCCCACTCTTTACTGGGAATCTCTCCTGCTCTGCTCTTTTTATCCTGATCTAAGGCTGGTACCTCATTACCGAACACCAACCTGAGACCCCTCCCCCTTCCTCCTGCAGGTGGTGAAGGTGGAGACAGGTGAGACAGGTGAGTCGGTCCTGACGCTGTCTCAGATCGCTGAGCTTTACTTCCTGCGTTCCCGGGTTGGAGAGTTGGAGAGAGAAAAGGCGGAGCTTACGGCTGAGAACCAGAGACTGAAGAACACACTGGTCAACGGTGAGTCTGGTCCACCTGTTTACTGGGGACCAATCAGAGCCCACTCAGGTTCAGACTGAGTTACTGAACATCTGGTTTGATGATATTTGATAGAAATCCCTGGACTCCTGTCCACCATGTGGCAGACGTTGGGCCAGGTCAACGGTCATCACTCCATCTCCACGGCAACAGGCAGGAGTGAGAGTTACACCGGATACTCCCATCAGCACCACATGGCGACCAATCAGGACGGAGACTTCAGCCCCCGGGTCTCCGTCCAGCAGCTCCAGGAGGAGCTAAGTGGGGACATGTCGGAGTCCTGGGGCCCGCTGGGCTCGGAGGACGAGGAGGTGCCGGACCTGGTCCTGGGAACCCGCATGGGAGAGGAGGCGCCGCTCTGCAGCCAGACCGACATGGAGGAGCTGAGGAGGAGCTGCTCTGAGAGCCAGTGTACCGCTAACGTGCAGGTGAGACCACCTTGAACTGACCTGGTTTTACATTTGTCTGCTAACGCCTCATTAACCACTCGTGGTTGCCTCATCGACCTGTTCCAGGTGAGCCAGGTGGAGGTGTATCCGGGCTCCGGTGTTCTCTGTGACATTCGCTCTTGGCAAGCAGCCAATCAGGCGCATTCTCCGACGGCGATGGCGCGGACGTTGCTGCTGGGTGTGTTTGATATGAACACCCTGATGAACAGTAACCTGCGAGGGGGGCGGAGCTGCCGGCCGGCCTCCCACTCACAGCGCAGCGCTCTGGACCCACACAAGATCAACGCCATCTTCAGTAGGTCCTCAATGTGGCCCACAATGTTTGAGTCTGTCCTCCCTCTCTCACCATCTTCCTCTCTGTTTCTCAGACGCCATCTTGGCTCGGTTTCCTCTCGCCAAGAGAGGAGTCATCGGCTCCGGCATCAACTCCAAACTGTCTGAGATTCGATTCCGCTCCCGGAGAGCCAATCGAGATCTGCGGTTCCTCTGACGGATAGCTAGACGGCTCCGCCTACCTCACCCAAAAATGTACAGTTACAACACAGCAGTCCGAAGCTGCTGGACCAATGAGCGTCTGTGACTGACTGATGGTTTAGTTTCACTGAGTCAGCGGCTCTCTCGCCACAGTGACCTTTTTGAGAGCTGTGTTGCCATGACAACCTGGTAACTTACTATACCATGACCACAAAGAGACTAAAAACGACCTCAAAGAGACTCTAAACAACCACAAAGAGACTCTAAACAATCTCAAAGAGACTCTACACAACCACAAAGAGACTAAAAACGACCTCAAAGAGACTCTAAACAACCACAAAGAGACTAAAAACAACCACAAAGAGACTCTAAACAACCACAAAGAGACTAAAAACAACCACAAAGAGACTCTAAACAACCTCAAAGAGACTCTAAACAACCACAAAGAGACTAAAAACGACCTCAAAGAGACTCTAAACAACCACAAAGAGATACAAATCAGCCACAGAAACTTAAAATGACCACAAAGACTCTAAATGACCTAAAAGAGACGCTTCATGTTTTGTGTCTCATACCTATGTCATATATGTCATATATATGAGACATATATTGTGTCTCATGTCGGACCACATGGAGTTCTTTTACTGGTCTGTTTTCTCATACCTCATCCGTGACTCTACAGAGTTTTACTAAGTTTATCACCTGGTTTGAGTTTTCATGTTGATTCTGTAAATATCAGTCAGCTAATAAAGTTTGGATGTGAATCCTCTTTGTTTGCTCCTTCTCACAGCTTCACACCTCCTCCAGAAATGGCATCACTCTATCAGCTTCTTCCTCTTTGTAAACAAGGTGTGTGCGTGTGTGTGAATGTTGTGCGTAATGTATCAGTAGTAAAAGTACACAAGTAATATAAGCTTCATGTAGTTAAAGTATCAGTAGTAGTTTCCCGTCCTTGGCGGAGGCTTTCTGGATGAACGTTATCGTTCCTTCTTATCTCAAGGACCTCTTGGCCCCACTGGAGCTTCCCTCGGACCTCTGTACTATTTCCTCAGATTACTCCTCTCGCTCTCACTCCCGTCCAACTCATTAATCCTTCAGGACTCTCTCTCATCCAGCTCTGGACTCCGGGGCAGATGAGAGCTTCATGGATTATTGGGGCATTTAGCCAAGAGACTCCGTCTGGACGCAGGAGGCCAACTCACTGGACGGACTGCTGCTGATATGTAAGGCCACACATTCAGCTCATCAGTGGTGGAACCCACAGGGAGAACCTGATGTTCCACCACACCCCCCCATGACCATAGACCTTCTCCCTGGAAAGGCTCCAGAGTTCGTCTTCAAGATAAGATAATCCTTTATTAGTCCCGCAGTGGGGACATTTCAGGGTTACAGCAGCAAAGTGGACAGTGCACACAAGGTACATAGTAAAAAACAATGTATCAAAACAAGTATTATAAATAAGTAGTAAACAGTAAAGAATATTAACTAAGTAAAAATCCACAATATTATATATATAAAAATATTATATATACAGACAGAATAATCGTATTGTATGGTGTATTTATATTGCACAGATGTTTAGTGCTAGTGTTGTGTGGTCTACTGGGAGCACAGCTGGTTGTGCAGCCTGACAGCAGTGGGAAGGAAGGACCTGCAGTACCTCTCCTTCACACACCACATATATACATATATATACACATATATATATATATATACATATACACATACATACACATATATACTGTATATATATATATATATATGTATATGAAGGAAGGACCTGCGGTACCTCTCCTTCACACACCGGGGGTGAATCAGCCGGTGGCTGAAGGAGCTGCACAGAACTGCCAGGGTGTCCTGCATGGGGTTGGAGGTGTTGTTCATCAGGGATGATAGCTTAGCCATCATCCTCCTGTCTCCCACCACCTCCACCATATCCAGTGGACACCCAGCACACTGCTGGCCTTCTTGATGAGTTTGTTTAGTCTCTTTCTTATCGGCTGTCGAGATGCTGCTGCCCCAGCAGACCACTCTACAAAAGATGGCTGATGCCACCACAGAGTTGAAGAAGTCCTCAGGAGTGCTCCCTGCACTCCAAAAGACTGGATCTGACCAGCCACGGGGCCGCAGAAGGCTCCGGACACAGGTGCTCTGGAGGACGGGCAGAAGGGCTCCGGATACAGGTGCTCAGGTGGACGGCCGGACTTGCTCCTGACACAGGTGCTCAGGCGGACCGGACTCGGGGCTCCGGGGAACAGGATGCTGGCCCATAAAACACATAAAACACGGTATTAGGCAGATCAATACTCAATGTACTCGTGACGACCATGTAGGAAACGTTGGACCTGTCCGAGGCAAAAGTCTGAGGCTGGGGTCAAATATCTGTCGGCATAGAAACAGAAAGTCCCGGCACTTCCCCAGCGTTCCGTCATAGGGATCCGTAGACGGCACGGGGGATTCCCGGACCGGCGGGATGAGGACTGGAGAGGATAGTGCAGGTGCTGGAACCGGTGGAGACTTGACTGTCCGAGCTAGTTCCTGCACAATGCAGCTAATCTGGGAAAACTTTTGGGGCGACCGTGGCTCACTGGGTTAAGAGGGTTGTCTGGTAACCGCAAGGTCAACGGTTCGATCCTCGACTGAGCAATACACTGAACCCCAGTTTTTAGGCTACTCACATAAGCATAAAAAATCGTGGCATAAAAGCACCAAATCCTGGCCAGAAATCGGCGTTATGAGTACCGCAAATCAATGTTTGTACCCTCATGCTAGCGGCTACCAAGTCATGCAATGCATTTATTAGCATTAGCACACGTGGCCAAACACGTAACTAACTTCTGTTTTCCGATCCGTGTGAACACTGGACAGTTGTGAGTGGTCAAACGTACCTTCGTGCTGCCCTCCGCCGAAAAAAATCGTAGGTATGTGCCCAAGTTTTATGAAAAATATGGATAATAACGTCGCAGAATTCCCGTTTCAAAGCTGTAGTCATTGTTGCCAACTGCATACTGTTGACTTCCGACTTGTTTCCAGAATAAGAGCGGTCAAGCAGGCTTGGGCGAGTGGTCAGACTGCCTGCGACCGGAAATTTCCGCCGGGGTACACGCGTCACTTCTGGCAACTTTCTTGCTTGAAACTTTTGCCGATCACCACCAAACTCGACACAGGTCTTCCTGAGACTCTGACGCGTCGAAGGAGGGGTTATTTTTTTGAAATCGACCGAGGATAGGCTGAGATCCAGCCACATACACACACATGAACTGAGAAAATCCTACAGATGACAGCCAAAACTGGCTCTGATGATGTTATGAATATGAATATGATTCCTATTATCTGTATTTGGATGTATTGAATCATATGAGTGATAAAGAAAGTGAAATATATAGTTATATAGTGTATAAAAGTACAATGTAAGAGCTGCAACAGCTGGTTCGAAAATGATGACCTCGCTTGACCGCTTTATACTAAAGCCTCTTATTCTTCACTTTATTCCACTTTATTCCACTTTAACCTTTATTTAATAACTACTGATCAGTTATACTATGACTTGGGAAAGTTTTAGGGAGCTAGCTGCATTATTTCAATAACCTTTTATCAATGAAAGTGCATTTTTTCCAGGCGAATCTGAATATTTTCAATTTCAGCTGTGTAATGTCTTATTTTACGATATTAACCAGCAACATATACACAATATTACCTATCTAAACTATGTCACAGGTGTTGTGATCTGATTATATCAACAAAAATTATTAAAATCGACCTTGTAGTTACAGAACTATGGTCAGTTTTGTAGGGCTATGCTTTTTCGCTCAGAGACCCAAAAATCGGCTCCGAGATTAAGAGGCTAAATTAAAGGGATCAATATAGTATAATGAATTTTAAAAAATAAATAAAAACCTCAGATTGTCACAGCTCTGTCACTTCTATCTAGCTTTTTCCACCTTTCACTCACCTAATTAGTTCATTCAGTGCACCTGCCAGTCACACTCACCTCATCAGCTCATCACTCTCACCTGCTCACTCTGCCTCTTCACTATTTAAACCCCTGCCTCAGACACACTTACTGCCAGATTGTTCTTTGCTTTCATGCTCAACTTTCCCGCACTCACCCATGGACTGATTCCCTGTTGCCGACCCTGCCTGTCCCGGACTACCTCGCCTTGCCTCTGCCCTGGTAACTTACTCAGCCCTTCTGTCCTTGACCCCGAGAAACCTGTCGTTGATTCTTCCAGAGAATATTCTGCCTGTCGTGCATTGCAAATAAAGAACTCAAATCATACCAGTCCTGGTCTTGTCGTACTGCTCCTGGGTCCTAACTACACCCGTAACAGGCCACCAACACTGCCGAGGTTCGCTAAGACCTGGCGAATCAGAACCAGGTTCTCACCACGTTGATAGACCAGGTACGACAACTCACGGCAGCCACAGCTCCGGCCAACGTGGCTGCTTCGCCGCAACTTGCTCCGGTTTAGTCGGGAATGGGTCCAGCAGCATCTACGGCGGTCTCGGAGCCCCGGGTGGGGGAGCCCGAACGTTACGCCGGGGATCCTGAGGGTTGCAACACATTCCTGACGAACTGCTCCATCCTGTTTGCGTTGCAGCCCCGCACTTTGTGTTTGTTCAGCTGTATTATACTCACCTTTGATGTATTGTGTTTGATAGTAGATGTTCCCACACACAATGCCTGCCAATGTCTACAGACTCCTCATCAATGTCTCTGAACAGTTAGAAATATCCTCCAGCAGGAAATATTCCATCAACATTAAATGAGCTCCAGTTGACGGAATCATCGAGCAGGGGGAGCCACCTCCTCACTTCAACCACGACATGTTATTAATAAAATAATAACACGTTATTCATGTCTGCTTTTGATGTTCAATGAAACATGAAATATACGTTCAAATCTGTAATGGAGGTCATCAGATCGGAGGAGGAAGAGAAACAATAAAGAGGACTTGGTGAAATGGAGCAGCTCTCTTCAGTCTGTCAGATACTGAGGAGTTTGTGGAGGTTCAGATACACTCAGACTTACTGCTGCTTGAATCATCGACTGATCCTCCTCTACGAGGAGGAGGAGGAGGAGGCGGCTGCTTCAGTCTCAACGACGAGAGGAAACAAACCAGAAGTCAAGCAGGATCCACTGATGTGATTTATTCTGACTTTAATACAGATATCGTTTCATTTAAAGGAGAGAAGAAGAGCTTCATGTTCAACACGGACACTGGTGAGTTTTAAAAATGAGATTTTAAATCGACAGTACATTTTCTAAACACATTTGTTTGTTTTAGCACAGGACAATATTTCTAATGGTTACCTAGAAAATATATAATAATGGAGATGGAATGATATCATTAGGTGATTAAAACAGATGTAACACATGTTGTCGGTTACTGACAAAATGTTTATTTCATTCAAGCACAGATGAGAACAATTCATTTTTAAGAAGATGAAAGCGGGAAACTGATTTAATGGAACGGCTTCTGTTGGAGACAGAAGATGGAGTCTGGAAGCAGATTTGAAGAAAAATGACAAGTCTGGAAACAGCGACATTTTTAATTGGAAATTTAGTTTCTTTAAAAGGTTTGTTTATAAACTTCTGTTAAAAAGCTGCTTCTAAACTGTCTGTGATTCTAAACCAACAGAAGATGAAGTTTATAAACAGTCTGATTCTAAACCAACAGAAGACGAAGTTTATAAACAGTCTGTGATTCTAAACCAACAGAAGATGAAGTTTATAAACAGTCTGTGATTCTAAACCAACAGAAGATGAAGTTTATAAACAGTCTGTGATTCTAAACCAACAGAAGATGACGTTTATAAACAGTCTGTGATTCTAAACCAACAGAAGATGAAGTTTATAAACAGTCTGTGATTCTAAACCAACAGAAGATGAAGTTTGGAAGCCGACTCTGCACCCTGAACGTCGGAGGTCGCACGTTTTCCTTCCCGGTGGATCTGATGAAGCGCCTCCCTCTCAGGAGACTCAGCCAGCTGCATCGCTGCATGTCAGAGAGCGAGCTGCTAGAGCTCTGTGACGACTATGACCGCGATAGGAACGAGTTTTTCTTCGACCGGCACTCGGAGGCGTTCAGCTTCATTATGCTGTATGTGCAGCATGGGAAGCTGCGCTTTGTGCCGCACATGTGCGAGCTGTCCTTCTATAACGAGATGTTATACTGGGGTCTGGAGAGCTCCGACCTGCAGCCGTGCTGCCAGCGACGCCTCGATGACCGCATGTCCGACTGCTTCGTCCACTTTTTCCCGGAGGAGAGACCACGGAGCCCCGAGGAGCCCCGGAGCTGCTGGCTGGAGAGGATAAGGAGGACGTTCGAGGAGCCCACGTCCTCACTAGTGGCTCAAATCCTCGCCTCTGTTTCAATGCTGTTTGTGGTCATCTCCATGGTGATGCTGTGTGCAAGCACCTTACCGGACTGGAAAACCGCTGAGACCCTGGACCAGCATAGGTAGGACATGTCAGAGACCACCTGAGGACATAGACCTTATACCAGTATATATTAGGGGGGTGCATCTCTCTATTCTCAAGACGACTCAATCCTACGATATGATACGAAAACAAATTATACGATACGAAACGATATGATACCAGCCCTACCTATAAACCTGAACCAGCACTAACTATAAACCTGAACCAGCACTAACTATAAACCTGAACCAGCACTAACTATAAACCTGAACCAGCACTAACTATAAACCTGAACCAGCACTAACTATAAACCTGAACCAGCCCAAACTATAAACCTGAACCAGCCCTAACTATAAACCTGAACTTGTCACAATCAGGCTTTTGCCTTATGTGTTCTGCGTGTGTTTTTCGGTAGCTCCTCACTCTTCAACTCAGTCACTCCCTCAGCACCAGTCCAAACTCCCTTCACCTGTCCCTTATCTGTAATCAAGCACTCCCTCATCAGCACAACTCTCCTCACCTGTTCTAGTCACTATTTAAACCCCTGTCTTTCACTCACTCACTGCCAGGTCATTGTTTTTTCCCTATCTACCCGCCCGTGTTGCTCGTCCTGTTCACCGGTTTCCCAGTCTGCCTGTTCCGTCTTGTCCTTGGATTCCCTGTTTGTTTTTTGGTTTGTGCATTAAACCTTTTTCCACTTCACCTGACTGTCTGCTCCTGAGTCCTCATTATGTCCCGTGACAGAACTAGCCCTAACTATAAACCTGAACCAGGAACCAGCCCTAACTATGAACCTGAACCAGCCCTAACTATGAACCTGAACCAGCCCTAACTATGAACCTGAACCAGCCCCAACTATGAACCTGAACCAGCCCCAACTATGAACCTGAACCAGCCCTAACTATGAACCTGAACCAACTCTCTAGTAGGGTAATATGGTACTATAGGCTCCTTAAGATATGATGGTGCTCTCTAGTAGGATAATATGGTACTATAAGCTCCTTACGATATGATGGTGCTCTCTAGTAGGATAATATGGTACTATAAGCTCCTTACGATATGATGGTGCTCTCTAGTAGGATAATATGGTACTATAAGCTCATTAAGATATGATGGTGCTCTCTAGTAGGTTAATATGGTACTATAGGCTCCTTAAGATATGATGGTGCTCTCTAGTAAGATAATATGGTACTATAGGCCCCTTACGATATGATGGTGCTCTCTAGTAGGTTAATATGGTACTATAAGCTCCTTAAGATATGATGGTGCTCTCTAGTAGGATAATATGGTACTATAAGCTCATTAAGATATGATGGTGCTCTCTAGTAGGTTAATATGGTACTATAGGCTCCTTAAGATATGATGGTGCTCTCTAGTAAGATAATATGGTACTATAAGCTCCTTACGATATGATGGTGCTCTCTAGTAGGATAATATGGTACTATAAGCTCATTAAGATATGATGGTGCTCTCTAGTAGGGTAATATGGTACTATAAGCTCCTTAAGATATGATGGTGCTCTCTAGTAGGGTAATATGGTACTATAAGCTCCTTAAGATATGATGGTGCTCTCTAGTAGGGTAATATGGTACTATAAGCTCCTTAAGATATGATGGTTTTCGACCAATTAGGGCTTTGTAGGTGAGGAGAAGGATTTTAAATTCTATTCTATATTTTACAGGGAGCCAGTGCAGAGAAGCTAATACAGCAGTAATATGATCTCTTCTCTTAGTTCTTGTTAGTACACGAGCTGCAGCATTCTGGATCAACTGGAGAGATTTAAGAGATTTATTAGAGCAGCCTGATAATAAGGAATCACAGTAATCTAGTCTAGAAGTAACAAATGCATGAACAAATGTTTCTGCATCTCTTTGAGACAGGATGTGCCTGATTTATTAAATGTTACGTAGGTGAAAAAAGGCAGTCCTTGAAGTTTGTTTTATCTGAGAGGTCAAGGACAAATCCTGATCAAAGATAACTCTTTGCAGCTTCACTGCTCAGTGTGTCACATGCAGATATCATACTGGATAAACACACTGCTATTTATAACAGACTAGTTCAATTTAGAAGACGCAGTGGAGCTTGTCTGACTTTCTGTAACTCAGCACATGTTAGTGGAGAAGGATTCAGTGGACATCCAACCAAGGTGATCTGTAACGTAGACGTTAAACATCAGTCCACATCTGCAACGCATTTCAAGTGTTATTTAATAAATACATGATTTTAATAGTTTATTGAAGAACACTTCTTTCCTAATATTATGAGTAGTAAAAGCAAAAACAGGATTTTTCCATTTTAATTTAAATAAAGAGCAATACAAAGACTATACTGGGCTGATTGGATCATCCAGAACACCATTGTACCATGTTGTCTCTCCTCTCTCTGATTGGTCCTCTCTCTACTCTCTGAATGTTCCTCTCTCTGAATGTTCCTCTCTCTGATTGGTCCTCTCTCTGATTGGTCCTCTCTCTCTGATTGGTCCCCTCTCTCTGATTGGTCCTCTCTCTCTGATTGGTCCTCTCTCTCTCTGATTTGTCCCGTCTCTCTGATTGGTCCCCTCTTTCTGATTGGTCCTCTCTCTCTGATTGGTCCTCTCTCTCTGATTGGTCCCCTCTCTGTAGGATCATTGAGGCGGTGTGTATCGGTTGGTTCACGGTGGAGTGTATTGTCCGTTTCCTCGTGTCAGTGGATAAATGGGAGTTTGTCCGTCGTCCTCTGAACATCATCGACCTTCTGGCCATCACTCCGTACTACGTCTCCGTTACCATGACGATACTGACCGGAGAGAACTCCCAGCTGCAGCGAGCCGGCGTCTCACTTCGCGTCCTCCGCATCATGCGGATCTTCTGGGTGATCAAGCTGGCTCGTCACTTCCTCGGTCTGCAGACACTCGGCCTGACGCTGCGGCGCTGCTACCGAGAGATGATGATGCTGCTGGTCTTCGTCTGCGTTGCCATGGCCATCTTCAGCGCGCTGGCTCAGCTGCTGGAGCACGGTCTGGACCCGGAGGCCGGAAACGAGGACTACGCCAGCATCCCCGCCGCCTGCTGGTGGGTCATCATCTCCATGACCACGGTGGGGTACGGAGACATGTACCCGGTGACGGTGGCGGGACGAGTTCTGGGCGGAGTCTGCGTAGTGAGCGGCATTGTGCTGCTAGCACTGCCGATCACCTTCATTTACCACAGCTTCATCCAGTGTTACCACGAGCTCAAGGTACGCTCCACCCGCTGCTGCAACAGTCTGTCAGCAGAGTTTATCAACTAAGTTTATCAACTAAGTTCATCAACTGAGTTCATCAACTGAGTTCATCAACTGAGTTCATCAACTAAGTTTATCAACTACTGTGAACATAAGTTTTCTCTTCAAGTGTTCAGACGTATTTCAGTTTTTGATCAGTGAGTTAAAAATGTTTTAAAAGATTTAACTTATTAAAGAAGCTCAATCTGTGGTTGTGAAATACTTTACTTTGAAAACTCTCAATTTAGACTTTTATTAAAGAATTGTTCAAATTTGAAAAGCTTGATCAGAAAAGTTAAAAACTTGTTAAAAAATTGTTTTAGTAAAAGTCAGAACTGAATATATATATTTATACAGAACATCATCAATGGAGCTTAATAGATAATAATAGATGTGATTTATTCAGTTATTATAACTTAGATCCTTGTTTTTGTGATGATTTTCAAAGTATAACATTAAGTATTCATCAGATTATACGATGAAGATCTTTATGGTTATTTGTTTTAATAAAATTATCGTGAATTATTACATCATTGCACTGGTTTCTTTTAAAGAAGTTATTAGTATAAATAAGAAAATGAACCCCATGATATATAATAATATAATAACATAATAACATAATAACGTAATAATGTAATAATATAATAACATAATAATAATATAATAATATAATAACATAATAATATAATAACATAATAACATAATAATATAATAATATAATAACATAACATAATAATATAATAACATAACATAATAACATAATATAGTAATATAATAACATAATAATATAATAACATAATAATATAATATAATAATATAATAACGTAATAATAATATAATAATATAATAACATAATAATATAATAACATAATAACATAATAATATAATAACATAATAATAATATTATAATAACATAATAACATAATAATATAATAACATAATAATATAATAACATAGCATAATAATATAATAATATAAACTCGGATTTTTTCATGAATTCTTACTCAACCAGCAGCCGGTGGACACAACCACTGTTTCCACGGCAACAGCAGAGAGAGGATGTGTAGCTGTGAATTATCTCAGTGAAGACGCTTCTTCTTCTTTGGTGTGAAATACAGCAGATACACAGACGATCTGTTAAACTTTAACATTCTTTTCTTCTTTTAAATTCATCTTTGACTGAACATTGTTTCAAATGGTGAAACAGTTCTTGTTTCTTATAATACTTATATTATTATACTTATAATACATATATTGCTATATATTATACTTATAATACTTATAACATAATATTATTGTACATATAATACTTCAGTAACATCACAAAGAAAAGGAACACGATGAGGAAACATTCTTCATCAGTCAGAGTGATAAAAAGGATCCTGAACTGGTGCCTTTCATCCTGTTTATTCATAAGTTATTGTATTCATTAGTTTGGTAGTGTTGCAATGATTAGAGATCTTAGTGGTGTCCAATCACATCTGTGTAATATTTCCCTTTAGCTTCCTTTTGTACAGTATTTCTCATTGTTGTAAATAGTTGTGTGAACACTGACTCAGAACTAATTCCTTATCCTTATTAGTAGGAGATAATGATGAGTTCTACTTACTTCTGTACCGATGTGGTAGAAGGTTCTTCAAACATTAAAGTGTTCTTCCTGAGATGTACTTATCTACCTGTCATGTTTCAGTGATTTTATATAATGATGTCATTGTTTTTTAAATTCTTTAAATCTGTAATGGCAGTCTTTGGTCACAGCCTGGATTCCCGTCTACACTACTTCTACTACTTCTACTTCAACTACTTCTACTACTACTACTTCTGCTTCTACTACTGCTGCTTCTACTACTGCTGCTGCTTCTACTACTTCTGCTTCTACTACTGCTGCTTCTACTACTGCTGCTGCTTCTACTACTGCTGCTTCTAATACTGCTGCTTCTACTACTACTTCTGCTTCTACTACTGCTGCTTCTAATACTGCTGCTTCTACTACTACTGCTTCAACATTTCTGCTACTTATTGCCACTGTATTAGTTGTATTTTTGAAATATTCCTGTTTCTAAGTAGTATTTTAAGCCAATCACTCAACAACATGTGAACTTGTTCTCTGTGTTTCAGGAGTCTGAATTAATTATTAATTAATTATTAATTAAGTAACACTGCTGGCTCAGTGGTAACCGTGGTAATGGTCAAGGTGCTCCTCATAGCGAGGCTGTTTTTCATGAACCATCATTCAATGAGACTCCAGAGCTCTTCAATATAACACAAATACATTCTAACTGGGATCCATTTAAACTGGAATGTATCGAATATTGATTGAAAGTTATTTGTTAACCTGATATTTTTGGGCTTGTTTTCCACCCAAATACGACTTTGTGTCTATCAACTTGTGGTTTTAAAGGTTCATTCCACAAAAAATATGACTTTCTGTCTAACGACTTGTAGTTTTGAGGGTTAATTCTAATGAGTCAATTAATTTGTTACATGTGTAGAAGAAAATCTAACATCTCTTAATTTTATTGACTGTGTTATTTCATATTGCTCTTGTGTATTCCTGTGTAACAGTAACTATTCTACATTGATGAACTGATTTCTGTGAAACAGACTTGTTAGTTCTGCTTCTCAGACCCCTGAAGACTGACTCACATCTCTGGTGCTGATAGTCAGAATGTCTGTTTTCATGTTTCCTTCTGTCTCCACAGTGAATAAACTCTGAATCAGCCACAGAACTGTGACTCAAGTCTCAAGTGACTCACGAGATGAACGACTCTACTTTACTTTTAGTTTCACACGGGACACTTTACGTCATGGTTTCTCACCATCCATCAATACTGCTTACATTGAAGTTAGTTGAGTATTTACATTGGAGTTAGTTGAGTAGTTACATTCGAGTTAGTTGAGTGTTTACATTCAAGTTAGTTGAGTGTTTACATTGGAGTTAGTTGAGTGTTTATATTGGAATTAGTTGAGTGTTTACATTGAAGTTAGTTGAATGTTTACATTAGAGTTAGTTGAATGTTTACATTGGAGTTAGTTGAGTGTTTACATTGGAGTTAGTTGAGTGTTTATGTTGGAGTTAGTTGAATGTTTACATTGGAGTTAGTTGAATGTTTACATTGGAGTTAGTTGAGTGTTTACATTGGAGTTAGTTGAATGTTTCCATTGGAGTTAGTTGAGTGTTTACATTAGAGTTAGTTGAATGTTTACATTGGAGTTAGTTGAGTGTTTACATTGGAGTTAGTTGAATGTTTACATTGGAGTTAGTTGAGTAGTTACATTGGAGTTAGTTGAATGTTTACATTGAAGTTAGTTGAGTGTTTACATTGAAGTTAGTTGAGTAGTTACATTGGAGTTAGTTGAATGTTTACATTAGTTAGTTGAGTGTTTACATTGGAGTTAGTTGAATGTTTACATTAGAGTTAGTTGAGTGTTTACATTGGAGTTAGTTGAATGTTTACATTGGAGTTAGTTGAGTGTTTACATTGGAGTTAGTTGAGTGTTTACATTGGAGTTAGTTGAATGCACCTTTAATTCTTGTAGATCACTCGGCTGCCTTCTTCGACACAGTCGATGACTTTGTCCTCTAGGATCGTCTTCACCATATTGTTGACTTTCAGGGACTGGCCGACCGTAGTTTGCCTCCTCCCTTCAAGACCGATCAGCTGTCACAATCCAAAGTGTGTCCTGCTCCTGTGGAGTACCACTGGGCTCCATTTTAGGCCCTATTATATTTTCCCTTCTATAGTATGCTTAATATAATATCTCCTACCATTGTAGGCGACACCCAGCTGTGCTACCCGCTGAAACCTGGTGATCCATGCAGTGTTTACTCCCTTTTCATTAAATGTAATTAATTCAGAATAAAACTGAGGTCCTCATTTTTGGCCCAGCAGACTACAAGCATTGTGCCAACCAACCCATTTGAGCTTAACATGACTTTATTCACCATTCACCTAATTTAGGAAAAATGATGTGTACTACAGTACGTACTATTTATACTGCAGTATTTGAACTACAGTACAAAGTAGTTGTACTACAGTATGCACTATTTATACTACAGTATTTGTACTACAATACAGAGTGTGTATACAGCAGTATTATACTACAGTACAGAATGTTTAAACTGCAGTATTTAGACTACAGTACATAGTGATTGTACTGCAGTATTTATTTTAGTTATACAACACCACGTACTACTACAGTAGTTGTACTACAGTACAAAGTAGTTATACTACAATACGTACTATTTATACTGCAGTATTTGTACTACAGTACATCGTAGTTGTACAGTACATACTGTAATGTTCCACTTACGAGCCGGAGACAGAGTGAAGTCCTTGCAAGATGTTTATTAACACAAACCGTCAACAATAGTGCCGAGCAACTCCAGCGAACATTATCGGTCTTTTTTAGTGTTTTTCAACAACAACTCTTCTTCGTTGGTTCCGGTCTCACAACCTTTACTAGCTCCCGACACAGAACAGGTAACCCCCTCCTCCCCTCTGCTCTACCAATCACAGGCACGCACCTTGACTAACGTGTACAGTGCGTCCCGTGATTGGCCAGAGAAAGGGAAGTGACAGCCTGACCCCTCTACTACCAGCTGTTACTGTACAGGGTCGCTACAATACTATTTATGCCACAGTATTTGTACTACAGTACATAGCAGTTATACTACAGTACGTATTATTTATACTGCAATATTTGTACTACAGTACATAGTACATGGTCGGCCTATTGTTGGTTTTATTCCGGTCAGGCAGCTCGCGGGCAGCCTCCTTCAGCCCAAGGTCCTTCTATGCCGCTCTGACGTCATCACACAGCGACGCAGTGTCGTCATTTAGCAGCAGTGCCGGCTGTGCGTCTCCAGTTGCAGGTAATTCAGTCGCGTTCACGTGCGCTACCTGAGTCAGACATGTACTACAAAGTGAACGGAGTGACGCAGCGACTCACCGGAGCTCCAGCAGCTGTTTACCGGCCACAGGTGAGACCGGAGCACCGCGTGACCTTGTAAACTCCTCATGCTAATGCTAAGCAGTAGTGATGGCGAGATGAAGCTTTATGAAGCATTGAAGCTTTCCATCCAATTGGTTCACTCATGTGTCAAGCTTCATGGTGCTTCATTTGCTCTACTGTGCCATCAAGTGGACAATAAATGTAAAACAGGTAGAGTGATTATAATGACACCATGGCTTTGGTGTGTGAAGCATTGAATTGAATGATGTTTGATGCCAATACATAACTTATGAACTTATTAATGTGGTGTCTGTCTTTATGATACAATGGCGGGGTCAAAAGGGAAAGTGGAAACAAATTGGGGACAGGGTTGTGATGTGAAAAGTAAAAAAAAAAAAAAAAAGTTAGGGTTAGAATTTTATTGTCATATAAACATACTCGAAATTTAACTTCTGCACTTAACATGTAGCAGTCAAGGATCGAACAGCTGAAGTTGTGGTTACCGGACAACCCTCTCTACCCATTGAGCCACAGCCGAATGTGCTTGAGTTACTTGGTTTGTGACTGTTCTTATCTTACTAGGGACAACATGTAACATGTAAAATATATATATATTTATTTTAAATAACTTTTCCACAGTGCTGAGCTTCAGACGGTTTCTTTTTTTTGAGATTATTTTGCCTGCTTTAGAAAACACCCTTTCACAGGCACAGATGAAGCTGGGGTACAGAGAATAGCAACAGCAAGTTTATACAAGTTGGGATACACATTTTTATGTCCTTCCCAATACTCCAGGGGGTTCTCCAATCTTCCAATGTTTGGTTCACCCAGGTACCTTTGGACCTCCACTGAAGCTCAAATAGTTTGCAAACAAACGTGCAATAAAGTCCGAAGTACACAAAATGTGACAGGGGATCCATTGCGTTTCGCTGCCCCTTATATTTCGAAAACGCACACCAGACCCGTGAACCATTTCCTGAATCAGTCACGTGGTACGGCCGGCTCGCGAGGCTTCGAACGTCACCACATACGTCATCAACACAAGCCTGGATACGCACGCGCTTCACAAAAATCGTCCTGGGGTACTTCTCAAGTCTCTTAATTGTTGTTTCCTCTCTCCTCGCATGGTTTCCTCCATGCATTCCTGGTGGGAGGGACTAAGATGCAAGGAAAGGACCCAAGTGAGAGAAACGGGGATGCAATTAAGAGACTTGAGAAGTACCCTGGATTACTCGACACAGGCTTCGAAGCCTCGACACGAAAGGTCACATCACTACTAGGCAGGAACAGTGTTGTTTAGTTTTAACTTCTTTCTTTCTTTTTAACAGACAAGTTGTTTTTGCAGCTGTAAACATAATTTTATATATTTAGTTATATTTACTATTTATACGAAGTACATAGTATTTAAACTACAGCACGCAGTATTTATACTACAGTATATACTTAGTTTTATGTCTTTATTGAATCTTTACAGATTCAATAATAATACAACATAATAATACAACTTTTAATTGATCCCAAAACACAAAGACAAACTGTTCATAAATAAAGTAATAATAATGCATATAAATAAATAAGATCTTCTTCTTCTTGACTGTCTGTCTCTGTTTGTCTCTCTACTTGACTGTCTCTCGCTCTCTCTCTCTACCAGTCTGTCTGTTTGTTTATCTGTTTGTCTGTCTCTCTATCTCTACCTGTCTCTCTCTCTGTTTGTCTCTCTACTTGACTGTCTCTCTCTCTCTCTCTCTACCTGTCTTTCTCTCAGGGTCTGCGTCCAGGTGTCCCACCTGTTGGTCCTCCCGTCATCTTTGCGTCTCCGACCAAACTGGCCTCTGAAACAAGAAGTCAGGTGGAGTATTTGGGAGCCAATAAGGTCCCCGACCTGCAGAGACTGTTCCACGTGAGTCTGTGATGTCTCAGGTGTTCAGAGTCAAGTGACCTGTGTGACAACGTACTACCTGTCTCTGTGATGTCAGAGGTCAGACGGCGTGCCGATCCACCTGAAGAAGGGTCTGATGGATAAGCTGCTGTATCGGACCACCATGAGTCTGACTGTGGGGGGGGGCGCTCTACTGCCTCATGACGCTCTACATCGCCGCCCAGCCCAAGTGATGCTCCGCTCTGATTGGACGAGACAGAAATCCTTTAGTGTGGAGAATTAATAATAATAAAGTCTATTTTGTTGTAAAATAATCTGTCTGATTTTACATGAATTCTGTCCCTTCTGTGGCAAAAATATCTATCGCAATATTTTATCCATGATAGCCGATCAATATTCCTGCGTCTAGTATTGATACATTTAATAAATAATCAAAGAAAAAAACTATTTAAAATGTCCTTTTAAATGACCTCAAATCCGACCTGTCGATGTCACTGCCTCGTTTCTACGTCACATGATCCGGACGACATCACAACATGGCAGAACAAACAAGAGGAGACACCACGCAGAACCTCAACGAGCTCAGATCTACTTCCGCTCAACGAGATAACGAGTCGGTGGTTCATTTACAGAGATCTGTGGTTGAAAACCTGCTCTTCAAGCATATGAATATATAATATGACACTACAGAGCCGCGTTATGTGATCCTGACGGATGGAGCAGGATGTGTGGACGTCTAGACCCTCCGAGTCAGATGTTATTACGTCACACGACGTACTTCAGGAGGGAACGTGTTTGACAGACTCGGACAGGCAGTTACAGCACTGGAGGAATGGGACATAATTGGGAAGAACCCAAAGTTATCAATACTGTGAAGTACACATTAGACTGGTCAGGTGGTAGAGAGCAAGTTGTATCTTTTATACTTTTACATTTTCAGTAAAAAAAACAACGTAGAGTATCACAAATATCATGACATGATGTTACGACCCCTCCCATCCACTAGGGGGCTGTGTCCTGTCTCTTTGTTTGTCTTTCAGGATGTTGATCGTCAGCTGATGAACCACACCTGTCTGTCTCCATGTCAGCTGTCTGTCTCCATGTCTGCTGTCTGTCATCGTGACGCGAGGCACAGACACTCACAAACACACACTCGGTTTGGAATGTGACCTAGAATCCATCACCATGGCGACAGAGACCATTAGGTCACAGTCACCATGGTAACAGCAGGTTTCGGCTTCACTAAATGAGATTTTGAGGTATAGTATTTATATATCGTTATTATCCAGTTTCTCAGTTGATAACTTAACCTTAACGAGCTCCTCACATCGTTAACCTTAACGAGCTCCTCACATCGTTAACCTTAACGAGCTCCTCACATCGTTAACCTTAACGAGCTCCTCACATTGTTAACCTTAACGAGCTCAGATCGTTAAGATTAACACGCTCCTCACATTGTTAACCTTAACGAGCTCCTCACATTGTTACCTTAACAAGCTCCTCACATCGTTAACCTTAACGAACTCAGATTGTTAAGATTAACACGCTCCTCACATCGTTAACCTTAACGAGCTCCTCACATTGTTAACCTTAACGAGCTCCTCACATTGTTAACCTTAACGAGCTCCTCAGATCGTTAAGATTAACACGCTCCTCACATTGTTAACCTTAACGAGCTCCTCACATTGTTAACCTTAACGAGCTCCTCACATTGTTAACCTTAACGAGCTCCTCAGATCGTTAAGATTAACACGCTCCTCACATTGTTAACCTTAACGAGCTCCTCACATTGTTACCTTAACAAGCTCCTCACATCGTTAACCTTAACGAACTCAGATCGTTAAGATTAACACGCTCCTCACATTGTTAACCTTAACGAGCTCCTCACATTGTTACCTTAACGAGCTCCTCACATCGTTAACCTTAACGAGCTCCTCACATCGTTAAACCTGTACAATTGGGGGACCCTCGTGAAGGTTTAGCGTACATTGTGTATAACAATGCACTTATCACGAACGAATATAATGTTATTCATCAGATTAAACAGCAGAACCTGGGCTACAAGAATATGTACGCCGTTTTTACATGCTCCAAACACAACTCAAACAACCAACTAAAAGAATGACCTTATATGAGCCCAACGAACACCAGCAACACAAATGGCTTTACGATCAGCAAATGCTTCTTACCTTTGACGTTTTCACGAAGACAATGCATTATTCCCAGTATTTTCACACAGATATCTGTTGACCGGATGTCCTGTGTGTCACAGAACTCATTCCGTGGCTTCAGGGGGTCTAATCTAAGCAGGGGGGAGGATTTGACTTTCAGCGTATCGGATTTTACGCTTCACGATAGACGGCGCCTTGTTGATTCTGACTGGCTAACAGTGCTGTCAGTCTTTTCCACGTGGGTATAGCTCAATTATATTGGCTCTAACGCGTCGAAAGACGTCATTCACTGAAATCGACCAATGGGTTGCTGAGATATAGCCCTGCGTACACACGGAGCTGAAATCGAACAGAAATCCAGTATGGAGAGAGACTCGGAGAGGATTCTGGCCTTCAAAACAAAGCCACAACTGCTGTATTTGGATGTAATGAACACCATTAGTGATATACAAGTGAAATATATAGTTTGGTACATGAGAAAATTTAAATGGAACAGATGGTTCCAAAATGACCATTTTGGTGACCTCGCCTGACCTCTCTGTACTAAAACCTCTCTAATTTTGTTCTGCTTCACTTTATCAAAGTCAAACTTTGCAGAGAGACTGTTCACATATTGTGCTATGATTTGGGAGATTACGGAGTTTCCTCCGTAGGGTGGCCGGGCTCAGCCTTAGAGATAGGGTAAGGAGCTCGGTCATCAGGAGGGAGCTTGGAGTCGAGCCGCTACTCCTTCGCGTCGAAAGGAGTCAGCTGAGGTGGTTCGGGCATCTAATTAGGATGCCTCCTGGACGCCTCCCACTGGAGGTTTTCCAGGCACGTCCAACTGGGAAGAGACCCCGGGGAAGACCCAGAACACGCTGGAGAGATTACATCTCCCAGCTGGCCTGGGAACGCCTCGGGATCCCCCAGAATGAGCTGGAACATGTTGCCGGTGAGAGGGAGGTCTGGGTCGGCCTGCTTGACCTGCTGCCACCGCGACCCGACCCTGGATAAGCGGTGGAAAATGGATGGATGGATGGATTTGGGAGATGTTTAGACCTGCAGCTGCATCATTCCAAAGAGATAATCATCCTGTAAGGGCTTTTTTTTAGACGAACCTGAACATTTTTCATTTGTGCTGTGTGCCATCTTCATTTACTCTTAACCAGTAACATATACACTGATAGTTACACATCTGAACAAATCTCACAAGTGTCCCCTTTATTATAACACCAAATTATTAAAATAGACCTTGTAGTTGCAGAGATATACTCTTTTTAGTATGGGTATGCAATTTTCGAGCGGAGGCCTAAAAAATAGGTTCCTTTTTGAAAGGAATATATATATATATATAATATATATATACTGTATTATTACGTGTATATATATTTATATATTATTTTGTATATATATATTTATTTATATATATTATTATGTGTATATATATATATATATACACATAATAATATATATATACTGTATTATTATGTAAATATAAATATATATATATTATGTATTTATATATATTATGTATTTATATATTCATATTTATATAATTGTATATATACGTATATATAATATATATATAAATACCAGATTATTAAACAAACAGTAGAGGGCAGTAAAACGCCATCTCAGTGTCTGTTCTGCTGAATCCACAGAAGAAGAAGAAGAAGAAGAAGAAGAAGAAGAAGAAGCTGTAGCTGTGTTTAGTTTGTGGCGGAAGAAGAAGAAGCAGAAGAAGAAGAGTATCAGGGTGTGTTTAGTTCAACTTTAATCCTTCAAGTTATTAATAAACACAGACACATATATCTGTTATATGTGTGTTCCTGAGGTCTGAAGGTAAGACTGACTCTGGTTATATGTATATATATATATATATATATATATATATATATATTTCATATATATTTAGTTAGTTAGCGTTAGCTTTAGCCGCTTCCTGTTAGCGTCAGTTAGCTCTAAACAAACGTTAACGGTCGTTATTCGGTAACGTTACAAACTGACCGGAGGACGACCTTCTCGTTGATTTCTCAAAGAACGCAGAATAATGTCCGTTTATAACAGAAAAGAGAAGAGTTGCAGACAGATTAGCTTCAGATTAACTTCAGCTAAAATAAAGAGTTATGGTTATTAGATAAGGTTAAACTTCTGACATGATCCTCTGTACAGTGTATATGTAGACTATATACAGTATATATGTACAATAGTCCAGATACAACAGTATGTGTGTAGAGTATACAACAGTATGTGTGTAGAGTATATAACAGGTTAAATACAGTGTATAACAGTGTAGTACAGTGTGTACAGTATATAACAGTATACAGTATATAACCATTATTTATGATTGGCAGATGTACTACTATCGATATGAGAGCGCTGAGGTGAGCTGCTGCTACAAATACCTGATGTTCAGCTACAACATCATCTTCTGGGTGAGTCACACGAGCACACCTGAGATCTGTACAGGTGATGTTTTTATTAACTCCTTGCATTAGGCCAACGTTAGGCCAACATTAGACTAAAATTAGGCCAACATTAGGCTAGCATTAGGCCAACGTTAGACTAAAATTAATAATAATAATAATACATTTTATTTATATAGCGCTTTTCAGAGTATTCAAAGACACTTTACATTAAAATCATTTATATATAAAAGCAATACACTAAAAACATAAAATACACAATATCGGTCACACATTAAAAGCAGTTTTGAACAGGTGGGTTTTGATTTGAGATTTGAATGTGGAAAGGTCAGTGCAGTCTCGGATGTGTTTGGGGAGAGAGTTCCAGAGGGAGGGGGCAGATATGGATAAGGCTCTGTCACCCCATGTCCGGTGCTTGGTCCTGAAAATTAGGCCAACGTTAGACTAAAATTAGGCTAAAATTAGACTAATGTTAGGCCAACATTTGGCCAACATTAGGCTAACATTAGCAGAGTACAGCACGTTAACACTTCTACAGTCAATGTCAAGCTGACGGCCGATACTACCAATCGAAGACGAGCAGGTCTCCAATGAGATGGTGAAGCGTCAACCAATCATCTCTTTAGTTTCACCTTGTTCGATCATAAGAAATGACATTATGTATGTAGAGTATGATAACGACATAAGTACAACACAAAACATCATTTATTTTTGTGTTTAGTACAAACTATCTATATATATCTATATATACAGTATATATAGATATATATTAGGGCCGCGCAAGTTAACGCGTTATTATCACGTTAACGCATTAATTAATTAATGCCGACAATTATTTTATCGCGCATTAACGCAGTTTTTTTAAAATTATTAAGCGGACATTTTTAACACAAGAACCGGGCAGCGAGCAGTGAACAGCTGTTTGTGTGGCGTCACTTCCTGCTGCTTCCGTTCCCCCCCCCGGGTGACACGTCTCGTTACAGGATCAAACGTGACAATATCAAAACACATATTGTGGTGTTTTTAAATGAACATATAAGCACGAGAGAACAAACTGCTCTTAACTCAACTATTTATTAGCATAACTTCCTCATGCAGGTTACTGCCACGGTACAGACTACAGGTTCCATGCTTCACCTACATTCCCCTGGGTCCTAAGTCCCTCCATGTACAGCTTCTTATCACCCTCTATGTACCAACGTACATTTATAACAAATACCACACATATTACGGTAATCAGCGTTACATATGTGTCTGACCAAAATACCAAAAAAATAAATGATTCATTTAAATTATTGTTTTAGAGTTTTTAAAGTGTTTTGTTTGTAATATGTATAATAAGCATCATTTAGTATCACTACTGAGAATTTAACAAACATAAAAACATGACGTAGATAGGTTTGCAGGTTTCAAGAAGTATATTTAAATATCATCTCTTCCACACATGAAGATAAAGTTATGAACACCGGCTGAATATCTATGATCAGAATCATTATAACTGTGTTATAACTGCTACTGTGTAAAGGGAATACTGCTGCTAACAAGAACCTGATGTGTTTACAAACCAAATGTTATTGACCTTTAGTTCATATAGCAGTACTTTAAAATAAAAGTGTGCAATACACTACTTTTGAATTCATTATTGAACTTTGCCATAACAATGAGATTAATCGCAGAAAATCATGCGATTAATCACGATTATTATATTTTATATATATATATAGTATATATATATACTATATATATATTTTATATATATATATATATAATATATATATATAAAAAACTAATCTATAGTTAGTGAACGTTTTGAATCCTTCTCTTGATTAACGAAAACCATAACCTTAGTTATGTTCACTTTTAAAGATAACTTATTTTCATCAAACCGTCCTTTAAGTTTGACTATTTCATTGACAAAGTTTTCTGCAAAAACTTTTAAATCATCTCCTGAACTAAAAAAGTGCCATCTGCAAACAACAGAAACTTTAAAAAATATTTGATGATTCACATATGTCATCGATATACAAATAAAAAGTGTAGGCCCCGAAATCAAGCCTTGTGGTATAGATACACTATATTTATCTATTTATATATAGATATAGATTATTCTTCTTTTCATTTCACTGAAGCATGATGGTTATATGACAGTTTCCCATTTCTTTACACAGTCCTTTGCATTTTTATTCAACACTGCAAGGTCTTTTGAGTCTCAGGGTTGGGTAGTAGAGGGCAGACAAGGCAGTGCTCCATAGTATGGTCTGCTTCTCCACATTAACAGGTGGTTGGTCCAGTCTTGTAATCTTATCTGACCAGAGCAGCTTTTGATCATCCCGTTGTCCTTCTGAGGCGGTTTAGTGTTTTAGTGTTTTAGTTAGCCCATGTTGCTTCTGGGCCAGGGGGAAGGTTTTCAGTGGGGGGTATTCCCATGACAGTTGGAGGAGGGTCATTCTCAAGCTTTTCCCTCCAGAGTTGGATTCTAGTTTCTTTCCGAGACTTTGTTAGGGGCTGGACATGGCTGAGAAAGCTTCTTCTTGATTTTAGCCGTTGGGCCGGAGGGTGACATCCATGGAGGAGATGCCGTTCATCACTAGTAGATTTTGTTTTCTCGACTCGGCTGCCAACTCCCCGTCTAATATCAGCAGGGGCAATGCCAGCGAGGAGGTGAAGGTTGCTTGTGTTGGTGGGTTTCAAGCAGCCAGTGATCAGGCGGCAGGTGTTGTTCAGTGCTGGGTCAAGTTTCTTGGCATGGGTTGACCTCTCCCAAACAGGGCATGCATATTCCGCAGAGGAATAGCACAGGGCCAGAGCAGTAGATATTAATGTGTGTGCTGTGGCTCCCCATTTGGAGTTGATCAGTTTCTGTAGAATGTTGTTTCGGGAACCGACTTTGGATTTTGTGTTGTTGATGTGCTCCTTAAAGGAGAGAGTACGATCCAGGGTTACTCTAAGGTAGACAGGGTGGGTACAGTGCTCAAGTGGTGTTCCAGACCATTTGATGTTAAGTGGTCTGTTGGCTTCACGGTTCCTGAGATGGACCAGACTTGGGTCTTTGCAGGGTTGGCATGTAGGTGGTTGCACTCGTAATAGAGGAGTAGCTCCTCTAGGGCTGTGGTGAGGTTTGATTCTACTGCTTCGAACAAGTTCTCTTGAGATGTTACACAGAGATCGTCTGCATAGATGAAATGCTCAGTGTTCTGGTCCATTGGCTGGTCGTTGGTGTAGATGTTATACAGTAGTAGGGCCAGCACACTACCTTGAGGTAGGCCATTCCGTTGTTGTCGCCAGCAACTCTGCTTGTTATTCAGGACAACAAAGAAGCGCCTGTCTTTCAGAAGGGCTCCAATGAGGTCTGTGAGTGCCAGGTCTTTTGTCAACTCCAAGATCTTTTTTAGGAGGAGGCGATGCTTCACAGTGTCACATGCGGCAGACAGATCAATAAAGACGGCTCCTGTTACCAGTCCTTTCTGGAATCCGTCCTCAATGTGTTGAGTGAGGTTCAGAAGTTGGCTTGTTGTAGATTTACCAGGTCGGAATCCGGCTTGTTGAGGTATGATGGCTGGTTCAGCAACAGGGGCAAGCCTGTTGAGAATCAAGCGCTCAAACAGTTTGTAGAGGTGGCATAGCAGAGAGATTGGGCGGAAGCTCTTTGCATGCGCTGGGTCTTTGCCTGGTTTGAGAAGGGCAATAATCCTGGTTTTCTGCCAGATCTTTGGGATGTTTTTTGTCAGCATGCACTTATTCATCAGTTCGAGGATCCATTTCCTCATCAGAGGTCCAAAATGCTTGATCTCTTCAGTGAAAATGTTATCCAGTCTTATGGCTTTGCCGGTTTTAAGGGTGTTGATGCTGATATTGAGCTCTTCAGGGGAGAACGGCTTGATCAGTCCCATGGTTTGGGAGCGCTTTACCCGGTCTACCCTTGGTCTTGGTTGTTTAGTGGTGGATTTCCCATTGAGCGGCAGCTGTCTCCGTCCAGACTAAAACGCCTGAAATCGAATATCACGTGACTATTCACGTACACTGGGCATGCGGGTGGGTGACGGTGTAAACAGGAAGTAGATTAGTTGCTCAAAGAAGCTAACGTGACTTCAGACGGCCGCTCCGTAGGTCTGATGACGCCGCTGGATATACCGCTCACTAATCGCTCCAATAACAGCTGCTTCCTCCACAAAAATGCAGACTTTAACTGGACAGCAGCGAAAAAGAGCGATTTCTCAACTGCTGTAGCAAACTCTCCTCTTCATAAGAGTTTGATATTGTTCTAACATGTAAAATAGCAATAAAATGTCAAGAATTGTCTTTATTCTTGTTCTATACTTTTATAAATACAACAAACTATAGTTTTTCTATATACAATATAACTATATACAAAACGTTATAAGCTGTGATATCAAATAGCTTTTGCGGTTCCAGACAAATTTTATTTGGTGTAAAATAGGGCAAAATGGCTCTTTGGATAGAAAAGGTTGCCGACCCCTGAACTAACCGATCATCAGAAAACATCAGGGAGAAATCTCTTCAGATTACCTTAACAAATTGACAGCTAGAATGCCACAGGTCTGCAAGGCTGTAATTGCTGCAAATGGAGGATTCTTTGATGAAAGCAAAGTTTGAACGTATTATTTCAATTAACAATCATTATTTCTAACTTTTACAATGACATTTCTTCCTATTTAAACTCATTTCATGTATGTTTTCAGCAAAAACAACAAAATTTCTAAGTGACCCCAAACTTTTGAACGGCAGTGTATATCTATATATACTGTATATATAATTGATATCGCATGTACAATTATCCTTATCAGCGTATTCTATTACATGAATGTAACAATACATTCATGTAATAGAATACACACATGTAGTCAGATCTATGGTGCTCGAGGTGAGGCAGTGATGTAATCAGACTTTAGGTTTTGCATTCACACAGTCAGTGTTTTATTTCCCAGCTGGCCTTTCTAAATTTGGCAGCTGTTACTTTCAGCCACTTGTTTGTATTTGTCTTGTATTGTAGTTTATAGTTCATAGTTATAGACCTAAACCTGTTAAACTGACTGAGACTCAGAGCTGTTTCCTGTCTGCTAGTCAGCTGACAGGATGTGCTGGTTTCCTGTGTGGCTGATGGAGCCAGAAGTGTCTTTGTCAACCTGTTATTGGATCTGTTATCAAACGTTTGTGTGTTATAATAATCCACATAAATGTTCAGGGGAGACGATATGCCTACTTTTTAAATGGTGGGGGGGCAGTAAGGGATCTGGATAATGAATAGGGGGGGCTCAGGGTCAAAAATGTTAAGAACCACTGGTCTAAACTCTGTGTTTTTGAACCTGTCTAAACGTTGGTTTGTTTGTTATCGGATCTGTCTAAACGCTGGTGTGTGTCTTTGTGTTGCAGCTGGCTGGAGTTGCCTTTATTGCAGTTGGTTTCTGGGCATGGAGTGAAAAGGTGAGTTGTCATAACCAGAGAGTGAATAAAACACCTATCATTCATTTACAAGAGGCTAAATAATTTAATTAATATCTATCTAGTTAGACCTCTTTTACTGGTCTGGTTCTAAACCGGTTTGCCCTTCTTAAACTTGTGTGTTGTGGACTACAGGGGGTCCTGTTGGATCTGACCCAGGTGACACGGCTACATGGTTTCGACCCAGTCTGGTTGGTCCTGGTGGTCGGCGGAGTCACCTTCATCCTGGGCTTTGCCGGCTGTGTGGGAGCTCTAAGAGAAAACATCTGTCTCCTAAAGTTTGTACGTTTAAAAACGTCCGTCTGCTCAGTTTGTACGTTAAAAACATCCGTGTGCTGAAGTTTGTACGTTAAAAACATCCGTCTGCTGAAGTTTGTACGTTAAAAACATCCGTCTGCTGAAGTTTGTACGTTAAAAACATCTGTCTGATAAAGTTTGTACGTTAAAAACATCCGTCTGCTGAAGTTTGTACCTTAAAAACATCTGTCTGATAAAGTTCGTACGTTAAAAACGTCCGTCTTCTGAAGTTTGTACGTTAAAAACATCCGTCTGCTGAAGTTTGTACGTTAAAAACATCCGTCTGCTCAGTTTGTACCTTAAAAACATCCGTCTGCTCAGTTTGTACCTTAAAAACATCCGTCTGACAAAGTTTGTACGTTAAAAACATCCGTCTGCTTAGTTTGTACGTTAAAAACATCCGTCTGCTCAGTTTGTACATTAAAAACATCCGTCTGCTGAAGTTTGTACGTTAAAAACATCCGTCTGCTCAGTTTGTACCTTAAAAACATCCGTCTGCTCAGTTTGTACCTTAAAAACATCCGTCTGACAAAGTTTGTACGTTAAAAACATCCGTCTGCTTAGTTTGTACGTTAAAAACATCCGTCTGCTCAGTTTGTACGTTAAAAACATCCGTCTGCTGAAGTTTGTACGTTTAAAAACATCCGTCTGCTCAGTTTGTACCTTAAAAACATCCGTCTGCTGAAGTTTGTACCTTAAAAACATCCGTCTGCTGAAGTTTGTACGTTAAAAATATCCGTCTGCTGAAGTTTGTACCTTAAAAACATCCGTCTCCTGAAGTTTGTACCTTAAAAACATCCGTCTGCTGAAGTTTGTACCTTAAAAACATCCGTCTCCTGAAGTTTGTACCTTAAAAACATCCGTCTGCTGAAGTTTGTACCTTAAAAACATCCGTCTCCTGAAGTTTGTACCTTAAAAACATCCGTCTGCTGAAGTTTGTACGTTAAAAATATCCGTCTGCTCAGTTTGTACGTTAAAAGCATCCGTCTGCTCAGTTTGTACGTTAACAACATCCGTCTGACAAAGTTTGTATGTTAAAAACATCCGTCTCCTGAAGTTTGTACCTTAAAAACATCCGTCTGCTGAAGTTTGTACGTTAAAAATATCCGTCTGCTCAGTTTGTACGTTAAAAACATCCGTCTGCTCGGTTTGTACGTTAAAAACATCCGTCTGATAAAGTTTGTACGTTAAAAATATCCATCTGCTGAAGTTTGTATATTTGTGTGTTTTTTGGTCAGTTTTCCGGTGTAATCGGCTTCATCTTCATCCTGGAGCTCACGGCTGCCGTTCTGGCCGTGGTGTTTCAGAGTCAGGTCAGAGAATGGATCAATGACTTCTTCTTGGCAAACGTGAAAGGATACAGAGACGACATCGACCTGCAGAACCTCATCGACTCTCTGCAGAGGATGGTAACGAATCAGGAACCTTTATTATCTTGTTCTTTTAACAGAACCACTGCTGTGGAGCTCAGGAACCTTTAGTTTAACCTTTATTATCTTGTTCTTTTAACAGAACCCCTGCTGTGTAACTCAGGAACCTTCAGTTTAACCTTTATTATCTTGGTCTTTTAACAAAACCACTGCTGTGGAGCTCAGGAACCTTTAGTCTAACCTTTATTATCTTGTTCTTTTAACAGAACCACTGCTGTGGAGCTCAGGAACCTTTAGTTTAGCCTTTATTATCTTGTTCTTTTAACAGAACCACTGCTGTGGAGCTCAGGAACCTTTAGTTTAACCTTTATTATCTTGTTCTTTTAACAGAACCCCTGCTGTGTAACTCAGGAACCTTCAGTTTAACCTTTATTATCTCGTTCTTTTAACAGAACCCCTGCTGTGTAACTCAGGAACCTTCAGTTTAACCTTTATTATGTTGGTCTTTTAACAAAACCACTGCTGTGGAGCTCAAAAACCTTTAGTTTAACCTTTATTATCTTGTTCTTTTAACAGAACCCCTGCTGTGTAACTCAGGAACCTTCAGTTTAACCTTTATTATCTTGGTCTTTTAACAGAACCACTGCTGTGGAGCTCAGGAACCTTTAGTTTAACCTTTATTATCTTGTTCTTTTAACAGAACCACTGCTGTGGAGCTCAGGAACCTTCAGTTTAACCTTTATTATCTTGTTCTTTTAACAGAA
The DNA here is from genome assembly GCF_050575085.1 of Anarhichas minor. Taxonomy (NCBI): domain Eukaryota; kingdom Metazoa; phylum Chordata; class Actinopteri; order Perciformes; family Anarhichadidae; genus Anarhichas; species Anarhichas minor. The sequence continues at coordinate 456,722 of NW_027466600.1, forward strand.
CCACTGCTGTGGAGCTCAGGAACCTTCAGTTTAACCTTTATTATCTTGGTCTTTTAACAGAACCACTGCTGTGGAGCTCAAAAACCTTCAGTTTAACCTTTATTATCTTGTTCTTTTAACAGAACCACTGCTGTGTAGCTCAGGAACCTTTAGTTTAACCTTTATTATCTTGTTCTTTTAACAGGACCACTGCTGTGGAGCTCAGGAACCTTTAGTTTAGCCTTTATTATCTTGTTCTTTTAACAGAACCACTGCTGTGGAGCTCAGGAACCTTTAGTTTAACCTTTATTATCTTGTTCTTTTAACAGAACCCCTGCTGTGTAACTCAGGAACCTTCAGTTTAACCTTTATTATCTTGTTCTTTTAACAGAAGCCCTGCTGTGTAACTCAGGAACCTTCAGTTTAACCTTTATTATCTTGGTCTTTTAACAAAACCACTGCTGTGGAGCTCAAAAACCTTTAGTTTAACCTTTATTATCTTGTTCTTTTAACAGAATCACTGCTGTGGAGCTCAGGAACCTTTAGTTTAACCTTTATTATCTTGTTCTTTTAACAGAACCACTGCTGTGGAGCTCAGGAACCTTTAGTTTAACCTTTATTATCTTGTTCTTTTAACAGAACCACTGCTGTGGAGCTCAAAAACCTTCAGTTTAACCTTTATTATCTTGTTCTTTTAACAGAACCACTGCTGTGTAGCTCAGGAACCTTTAGTTTAACCTTTATTATCTTGGTCTTTTAACAAAACCACTGCTGTGGAGCTCAGGAACCTTTAGTTTAACCTTTATTATCTTGTTCATTTAACAGAACCACTGCTGTGGAGCTCAGGAACCTAACGACTGGGATCTAAATGTTTATTTTAGCTGTAACGGAACCCATCGCAGCAGAGAGAAGTGTGGAGTTCCTTTTTCGTGCTGCATCACTGATCCTGCTGTGAGTTAATCACTGATCAATTTAATAAGAATGAATTTAACTGTGATTCAGTCTCATTGAAGGGAACCGATTGTGTTTGTTTCAGGACTCGGTGCTGAACACTCAGTGTGGATACGACGTGAGAAACAGACCGAAGGTGAGGTCACTTCCTGTTCTTTAAATGTAGCTTCCTGTTTGGACATCACTGCGACTCACAGTGACATCACAGTATAGAAGAGATAAATTAATCTGAATCTATTTTACGTGAACAATAAACACTTAAAGAACACTGTGTCAAACCTCTCATGTCTTTTGGAACAGAACTAGAACTATTCCATCTGGGTTCTACTGGGTTCTGTATTCATGAGAGGAACCCTAGCTCACATTATTTACTGTCCGACTAGCTAGCTACCAAAACATGTTGCGCCTGAAAACCTTTGATGGTTCCTGATAGAACCTGTTCTGTAACATTCTCTGGTCCTGGAAACCTTTGATGGTTCCTGATAGAACCTGTTCTGCTGGTCCTGGAAACCTTTGGTGGTTCCTGATAGAACCTGTTCTGTAACATTCTGCTGGTCCTGGAAACCTTTGGTGGTTCCTAAAAGAACCTGTTCTATACTGTTCTCTGGTCCTGGAAACCTTTGGTGGTTCCTGATAGAAACTGTTCTATAATGTTCTCTGGTCCTGGAAACCTTTCATGGTTCCTGATAGAACATGTTCTATAATGTTCTCTGGTCCTGGAAACCTTTCATGGTTCCCGATAGAACCTGTTCTATAACGTTCTCTGGTTCTACACAGAGGGAGTGGACGGATCACATCTACACTAAAGGCTGCATTGCTGCGTTGGAGGACTGGTTACCTGGGAACCTTTACACGGTGGCCATCGTCTTCATCGTCATCTCTCTGCTGCAGGTTACTATACATTTATTTAGTATTTACAAAGTACTGATACTGCACAAAACACAGTACTGTTACTGCACAGAATGCAGTACTGTTACTGCACACAATGCAGTACTGTTACTGCACAGAAGAAAGTACTGTTACTGCACAAAACGCAGTACTGTTACTGCACACAACGCAGTACTGTTACTGCACACAATGCAGTACTGTTACTGCACAGAAGAAAGTACTGTTACTGCACAAAACGCAGTACTGTTACTGCACACAATGCAGTACTGTTACTGCACAGAAGAAAGTACTGTTACTGCACAGAAGAAAGTGCTGTTACTGCACAAAACGCAGTACTGTTACTGCACACAATGCAGTAATGTTACTGCACACACTCTGTACACAATGCAGTGTACACAATGCAGTACTGTTACTGCACAGAAGAAAGTACTGTTACTGCACAAAACGCAGTACTGTTACTGCACACAATGCAGTACTGTTACTGCACAGAAGAAAGTACTGTTACTGCACAGAAGAAAGTGCTGTTACTGCACAAAACGCAGTACTGTTACTGCACACACTGTACACAATGCAGTGTACACAATGCAGTACTGTTACTGCACAGAAGAAAGTACTGTTACTGCACAAAACGCAGTACTGTTACTGCACACAATGCAGTACTGTTACTGCACAGAAGAAAGTACTGTTACTGCACACAATGTAGTACTGTTACTGCACAGAAGAAAGTACTGTTACTGCACAAAACGCAGTACTGTTACTGCACACAATGCAGTACTGTTACTGCACAGCAGAAAGTACTGTTACTGCACAAAACGCAGTGCTGTTACTGCACAAAACTCAGTACTGTTACTGCACAGAAGAAAGTACTGTTACTGCACAGAAGAAATTACTGTTACTGTACAGAAGACAGTACTGTTACTACACAAAACGCAGTACTGTTACTGCACAAAACGCAGTACTGTTACTGCACACAACGCAGTACTGTTACTGCACAGAAGAAAGTACTGTTACTGCACAGAAGAAATTACTGTTACTGTACAGAAGACAGTACTGTTACTACACAAAACGCAGTACTGTTACTGCACACAACGCAGTACTGTTACTGCACACAACGCAGTACTGTTACTGCACAGAAGAAAGTACTGTTACTGCACAGAAGAAATTACTGTTACTGTACAGAAGACAGTACTGTTACTGCACAAAACGCAGTACTGTTACTGCACAAAACGCAGTACTGTTACTGCACACAACGCAGTACTGTTACTGCACACAACGCAGCACTGTTACTCTGTTACTGTACAGAACACAGTACTCTTATTGCACAGAAGACAGTACTGTTACTCTGTTACTGCACAGAACGCAGTACTGTTATTGTACAGAACACAATACTGTTGCAGTATTTAAACTCATGTTTACACGGATTGTCTTAGTTTAAATATAAAATCTTACTCTGATCTTTCAAGTGAGGTCAGAGAAGAAAGTATGACGTTCACTTTAGAACATTGAGACACAGATGATCAAACATTGTGGTTTTAATGGTTCCAATGGGGACTTAGACATTACATTACATTACAGTCATTTAGCAGACGCTTTTATCCAAAGCGACTTACAATAAGTGTATTCAACATCGGTTTTCAAGAGAACTACTAGTCACCAGAAGTCAGAAGTGCATCTCCCCTCCTCAAACAAGCATCTAAGAGCATAAACCAGAGCCAACGTACAGTGCAGAAACAAACGAATGCAATAAGTGCCACAAACTAATAAGAAAACAATAAGTGCAATAAGCTAGTATGAATACAATAGATGCTAAGTGGAAGGCTCAGGGTAGGCCTTTTTGAAGAGGTGAGTTTTCAGCCTGATGAAAGATGGGCAGCGACTCTGCTGTCCTGACGTCAGTGGGGAGTTCATTCCACCACTGTGGGGCCAGGACAGGAAACAGCCGTGACCGGGTCGATCGGCCGCAGGGACCTCTGAGCGACGGGGCAACCAATGGCCCCGAGGCAGCAGAGCGAAGGGGTCGGGCGGGGGTGTAGGGCTTGACCATGGCCATGGCCATAGACTCTACTGCTTCCTAGTGGTTTCTGTACCTGAAGTGTCTGTTTACCTGTGATCAGATGGTGGGGATCTACCTGGCCAGGACTCTGATCTCGGACATCGAAAAGGTCAACTTCAGCTACTGATGCCACACCCACAAGGGGCGGGGCCTCCGCCAGGTGGACCTGGTTTCTTCAGATGTGCCTTCTTCTTCTTCTTCTTCTTCAGTAACTCTGCTGTACCTGCCTTCACTTCCTGTCGTCATCTTCTGATGACCTCGTTGCTGTGGTTACTGAAAACATGGCCTTCTGTTGAATCTTTTTTATGTTGTTTTGTCTCTGAGAGCTTCATCGTCTGTTCAGTGCCTCCTTCATCATCAGTTTTCATCACACAGACGATGAAGCTCTGCACCAGACTGCCTTCACTTATCCTGCCGTTTTAGAATGAACACACTTCAGTACCTACTTCATCATCATCTTCATCTTCAGGTTGACTCCCTCATCATCATCATCATCTTCTTCATCTTCAGGTTGAATTCAGGTCTTCTTTTGAGTCCTGAAATGATTTAGTTTACTGCAGAATAAGACGAATGTATGATTGATAAATGATGATTAATTGATTATCAAAATGTGAAAACTAATTGAAACACGTCTTTTAGAGGCGGGGCCATCGATGGCTCGAGCTCTCTCATTGGACAACTGAAGGTTCAGACCAAAGAAGAAGAAAAGGAGCAGAAGGGGAGTTCTTAGTCGTTAGCTTCCATACGAGCTACAAGCTAGCAGAGAGATGGCTAGTTAGCTAGCTTGCTAATTTATGCTAACATTGTCATGGGGACAGAACCCCCCCCCCCCCCCCCCCGCCCCGCTCACACTTTCCGTCACCGTGACAACGTACAGCGATGACCAGTGAAAAGGGTTCTAGGTTCTACTCCTGTTCTATTTCTACGGTTAGGATTAGACATTTAGATACCACGGAAGAAAAATCCGAGTTCAACTGAATAAAGTTTTGGTTTAAATGTTTTGTATGAATAAAGACTTTTGAGATGTTTGAACCGATGAGAACAATCCAGAGAAGATTCTGAGTTATTGTTTGAATTTTCTGCTTTCATTGATTTCTTATTTTCTGTTAGTGAATTAATGATTTAATTGGATTTTTTGTGTTTGAGTTTTATTCTGATGGGATTTATTTTATATATAAAAGTGAATTTTTTATGTCTTTTTATATTCATCATAATAAAAGTGAAGTTTGTTCTGATTGATTCACTTCCTATTGTTAATTTAGGAAAGTTTTTGAACTGATGAAGGTTAAACAGTATTTTAATTTATTATAACAATAAGTAACCCTAACCTTTGTGTTGATTACAGACTAGTTAAAAGTTATAAAACCAGACAATGTTTAATTTGTATTTCACTTCATTAACACTTTCTAAATTCTTACACATTCAAATATTAAATCAACCAAAAATAAATGCATCAATATTTGCAGTCATTGATTAACTGAGTTATTAAAAGTGTCACTCTCTGACTTTTAATTTTTTAACCAACATCAGTCTTGATCATGATCATAAAGTAAACCTTTTAAATTATATCTTTCTTACATAATGACACTGTTTTATGTGAAAAAATGAATTGTTTTCTATACACTAAATTCTAATGGGAGTTTTTTTCATCAGCACCAACATTGATTGTGATGCATTATAATTTAATGTAGCCAAAAAAAATGTGCCCTTCTAAAAATGCTATGAATCATATTATCCATCGTCACTGATCATAACTATCAAATCTACATCTTCAGAATTTAAACCCTTTAAATTGTACCACTACGTGTTTAACTGAAAATCACAGAAATTAAATTTGTTCTGGGCACAGAATAATAGACGGAAAAATGTCGTTTTATTTTTTCACAGTCTGGGAATATAACAATCAATATTGATTTTGATTAATTCTTATTTTTTGTGCAGTATTATATTAAATAATCTCTCCTGCTAATTTATAGTACATGTACAATGTTAATTATTGCTGTGTAATTACTTCTTTACCCTTCAAAGTTTTACCCTCATTAATATTACCTAAAATATAAACAGTCTATGGTTTCATTCTTCTTATAAACAGTCTATAGTTTCATTCTTCTTATAAACAGTATAGTTTCATTCTTCTTATAAACAGTCTATAGTTTCATTCTTCTTATAAACAGTCTATAGTTTCATTCTTCCTATAAACAGTATAGTTTCATTCTTCTTATAAACAGTCTATAGTTTCATTCTTCCTATAAACAGTCTATGGTTTCATTCTTCTTATAAACAGTCTATGGTTTCATTCTTCTTATAAACAGTCTATAGTTTCATTCTTCCTATAAACAGTATAGTTTCATTCTTCTTATAAACAGTCTATAGTTTCATTCTTCTTATAAACAGTCTATAGTTTCATTCTTCTTATAAACAGTCTATAGTTTCATTCTTCTTATAAACAGTCTATAGTTTCATTCTTCCTATAAACAGTATAGTTTCATTCTTCTTATAAACAGTCTATAGTTTCATTCTTCTTATAAACAGTCTATAGTTTCATTCTTCCTATAAACAGTATAGTTTCATTCTTCTTATAAACAGTCTATAGTTTCATTCTTCCTATAAACAGTCTATGGTTTCATTCTTCTTATAAACAGTCTATAGTTTCATTCTTCCTATAAACAGTCTATGGTTTCATTCTTCTTATAAACAGTCTATAGTTTCATTCTTCTTATAAACAGTCTATAGTTTCATTCTTCCTATAAACAGTATAGTTTCATTCTTCTTATAAACAGTCTATAGTTTCATTCTTCCTATAAACAGTCTATGGTTTCATTCTTCTTATAAACAGTCTATAGTTTCATTCTTCCTATAAACAGTCTATGGTTTCATTCTTCTTATAAACAGTCTATAGTTTCATTCTTCTTATAAACAGTCTATGGTTTCATTCTTCCTATAAACAGTCTATAGTTTCATTCTTCTTATAAACAGTCTATAGTTTCATTCTTCCTATAAACAGTATAGTTTCATTCTTCTTATAAACAGTCTATAGTTTCATTCTTCCTATAAACAGTCTATAGTTTCATTCTTCTTATAAACAGTCTATAGTTTCATTCTTCTTATAAACAGTCTATAGTTTCATTCTTCTTATAAACAGTCTATAGTTTCATTCTTCCTATAAACAGTCTATAGTTTCATTCTTCTTATAAACAGTCTATAGTTTCATTCTTCTTATAAACAGTCTATGGTTTCATTCTTCTTATAAACAGTCTATGGTTTCATTCTTCCTATAAACAGTCTATGGTTTCATTCTTCTTATAAACAGTCTATGGTTTCATTCTTCTTATAAACAGTCTATAGTTTCATTCTTCTTATAAACAGTCTATAGTTTCATTCTTCCTATAAACAGTCTATAGTTTCATTCTTCCTATAAACAGTCTATGGTTTCATTCTTCTTATAAACAGTCTATAGTTTCATTCTTCCTATAAACAGTCTATGGTTTCATTATTCTTAGAAACGGTCTATATTCTTCTTATTGTGTTTGTGATTCTGGTATTTGACCTCCCGGTGGTGCTGCAGCTCAACATCTCCAATGAAGACTGTAACTTGACCTTCCTCCCTGCAGTCCTCCCCCGTTTCCTCCCCCCCCCCCCCCCGAGCAGGCGGAGTCGGAAACGCGCAGCAGCAGCATCGGTCCGTCGTGTCTGCGGCTCCTCTCGTCTCTCTCTCGGCTGTCGGATCATCCAAAGAGCGTCTTCTTCTTCTTCCAGCCCGCTGGAAAGCGGCGGATCTTCGGCCTCACGGACGGACGGACCCGTCGGGTCTAAACCCGACTCGGCTCGGCTCGCCTCCTTCTATCTCCGCTGCGGTGGAAAAACCCGGACGGAGGCCCGCAGCGTGCGTTCAGCCTCCCGCAGGCCTCCGGCCCGGACTCCTGCTTTTCTCCCGGAAAATGGACGGATTCACCGGAAGTCTAGGTGAGTCCCAGCGCCGCTCGCGACACAAAGACCACCTGGTTACCTGTCCGTGCTGCTATGGCACGAGGAGAGCTGCGTACGCCTCTGGCGGCTTTACACGTGTCACTGCTGTATTTATGAAAAAGACTGTACCGCCCCTCCGGCTGCTACAGGGCCACAAAACCAGCAGCTCCTCCTGAAGATAAAGTCCTGGATCCGTTAGAGACCTGCAGAGATATAGACCTGGATCCGTTAGAGACCTGCAGAGATATAGACCTGGATATGTTAGATACCTGCAGAGATATAGACCTGGATCTGTTAGAGACCTGCAGAGATATAGACCTGGATCTGTTAGATACCTGCAGAGATATAGACCTGGATCCGTTAGAGACCTGCAGAGATATAGACCTGGATCCGTTAGAGACCTGCAGAGATATAGACCTGGATCTGTTAGAGACCTGCAGAGATATAGACATGGATATGTTAGAGACCTGCAGAGATATAGACCTGGATCTGTTAGAGACCTGCAGAGATATAGACATGGATCTGTTAGAGACCTGCAGAGATATAGACCTGGATCTGTTAGAGACCTGCAGAGATATATACCTGGATCCGTTAGAGACCTGCAGAGATATAGACCTGGATCTGTTAGAGACCTGCAGAGATATAGACCTGGATCCGTTAGAGACCTGCAGAGATATAGACCTGGATCCGTTAGAGACCTGCAGAGATATAGACCTGGATTTGTTAGAGACCTGCAGAGATATAGACCTGGATCTGTTAGATACCTGCAGAGATATAGACCTGGATCTGTTAGATACCTGCAGAGATATAGACCTGGATCTGTTAGAGACCTGCAGAGATATAGACATGGATCTGTTAGAGACCTGCAGAGATATAGACCTGGATCTGTTAGAGACCTGCAGAGATATAGATCTGGATCTGTTAGAGACCTGCAGAGATATAGACCTGGATCTGTTAGAGACCTGCAGAGATATAGACCTGGATCTGTTAGAGACCTGCAGAGATATAGATCTGTATCTGTTAGAGACCTGGGCCCCGTTCCTCGTACGTGGCTAACTGAGTTAGCCGGATACTTTTCAGGATAAGATGACGTAGATCAGGCTTGTCGGTTCCACGAAGCAAGTTTGGCAAAATCACCATGGCAACACATCCATAAGCTTGAAGCTGCTCCAGCGCAGGCTAACTGAAGGTAGCTGGATAAGCTGCCACTCCCCCGGAAAACATGGCAGCTCCTGTCATATACGGTAGTCTAATGCGCTTGCGCATATACCGGGGGTTATACGGGAGTTCCGTAAATGCATGTAAAGTGAGACACACGGTGATCCATTAAAAGCAGCTGAGCAAACTAAGAAGCCTCTATTGCATTAATGTACAGCTCCCTTCTTCAGAGATCCACTGATGAAGGAGCGATATTAGTTAGATTAGCGTTTTGGAGAGAGTTCTTCCACATCGCCAAGATCCGTTATCACATCATGATGACTTCCTATACGAGCGCTATCCATTCTGCCCACAAGGAATCATTTATTTACAGAGCTTCTGGAGCATACATTGAACACCACACGCTGCAGCCGAGCATTGATGTCTCACACACTGGATGCAGCCTTGAGCTGTTCTGCGAGTGGTACATTGTTGTACAGTGTCGGCGATGCGGAGAACATGGGGAAAGCCGCTGCATGCCGTGCTCTTGGTAAAGTTTATTTGGCGCTTAATAAACTTATGGATGTGTTCATTACATCACCATGGCACATATTGTACTGACTCACCATTCTGAGTAATGTGTGTGTGTTAGTGTTTACTTGCTCCCATGTCCTCTTGATGGCTGCGTTGCATACATGAGGGTTAAAGCACTCATAATGATATGACAGTGTTATTAGTACACAGCATATCATTACTGTAGAACATGATGAAGGTGGACTCATGATAAGAATAGAGAGAATCACACACTATTTATCTTCACTGCTTCAGTTGATTGAATGTCTGATGATGAATAACACACACACACTGATCCGCCCATACACAGATTCACACACACATATTCAAACTGCTAGTTCTATATGGTAATCTACACATACATGTATATACACATATATAGTACATGATACATGAGGGCATACAGTAGCTCTTTGTGCTTGTTTTTATCTTATTGTGAAAGAGTTGAGATCATTATTGTCGCTATAGATCTCATTGGATGATGCATTCATTAAGCCTACTGCCAGCAGCACATTTAAAGACATATCATCTGATTGATTGGGGTGATGAGGCATTAAAATGAGCCGATACATTTACAACACTTACGCATTTAACTTGTCTGTGATATTCTGCGTGCTTCTTGTCTAGCCCTCGCAGCGGTGACGGTGTTAGATTTTGCCGTGATTATGGTCTTGAATTCCTCATATGCGTTCATGATCATCTCCTGCTCGTCAGCGGAGTAAAAAGAGGCTCTTTCTTTGACTTTATTTAACATTGTACTGTTAGAAAATCAATCATGGTTTGGTGATCGACGCTTCCCCCTTTTGAAGTAGGACGGGCACGCGCAATTATCCTGATCCTGATCGTCTGGTTCAAATTAACGAGACTGTTTGAGAGCGGATCAGCCTTGGAGAAACCGAGATAGCCTGACTTCAATCATCGGGTTAATTTCAGCTGCTAATAGGACATTTGATCGACTTAGTTGAACCACGTACGAGGAACGGGGCCCTGCAGAGATATAGATCTGGATCTGTTAGAGACCTGCAGAGATACATCTGGATATGTTAGAGACCTGCAGAGATATAGATCTGGATCTGTTAGAGACCTGCAGAGATAGATCTGGATATGTTAGAGACCTGCAGAGATATAGACCTGGATCTGTTAGAGACCTGCAGAGATAGATCTGGATATGTTAGAGACCTGCAGAGATATAGATCTGGATCTGTTAGAGACCTCCAGAGATAGATCTGGATCTGTTCGAGACGTCTGTTGTTGTCCTGCTTTTAATCCTGTTTTTGTCCTGCTGTTCTGCGTTAATCCTACTGTTGTACTGCTGTTGTTCTGTGTTAATCCTGTTGTCTTTCTGTTGTTCTGTGTTAATCCTGCTGTTGTCTTGTTGTTGTCCTGCTGCTAATCCTGTTCTGTTGTTGTCCTGCTGTTAATCCGGTTGTTAATCCTGTTGTCCTGCTTTTAATCCTGTTTTTGTCCTGCTGTTGTTCTGCGTTAATCCTACTGTTGTCCTGCTGTTGTCCTGCTGTTAATCCGGTTGTTAATCCTGTTGTTGTCCTGCTGTTAATCCTGTTGTTGTCCTGCTGTTAATCCTGCTGTTGTCCTGTGTTATTCCTGCTGTTGTTCTGTGTTCATCCTGTTAATCCTGCTGTTGTCCTGCTGTTAATCCTGCTGTTGTTCTGTGTTAATCCTGCTGTTGTTCTGTGTTCATCCTGTTAATCCTGCTGTTGTCCTGCTGTTGTTCTGTGTTAATCCTGCTGTTGTTCTGTGTTCATCCTGTTAATCCTGCTGTTGTTCTGTGTTAATCCCGCTGTTGTTCTGTGTTCATGCTGTTAATCCTGTTGTCATGTGTTATTCCTGCTGTTGTTCTGTGTTAATCCTGTTGTTGTCCTGTGAGGATGTACTTCCTGAGGCAGCTGAAGAAATTGCCAAAGACAATGATGGTGCATTTCTACACAGCCATCATTGAGTCCATCCTCTGCTCCTCCATCACGGTCTGGTACGCTGCAGCCACTGCCAAGGACAAGGGCAGACTGCAGCGCATCATTCGCTCTGCTGAGAGGGTGATTGGCTGCAATCTGCCGTCCCTCCAGGACTTGTTCGCTTCAAGGACCCTGAAGCGAGCACGAAAGATTGTAGCCGACCCCTCTCACCCTGGACATGAACTGTTGGTGCCCCTTCCATCTGGCAGGAGGCTGCGGTCCATCAGAACCAAGACCTCACGCCACACAAACAGTTTCTTCCCGTCCGCAGTCGGGCTCATTAACAAAGCCCGGGTCCCCCACTGACTTTGTCATCCCCAGGACATTTCCTTCTGGTCTCTCCCCTGCACATCCCTGTTTCTTTATTTAAACACACTCATCACTTTTAACTTTTCACTGACACTTCACTTGTTTTACAGTCCTGTTATCTGTTCTGTTGTGCACTTTATTCTATATTTTATATTTTATTGTAAATTTTAATATGTTTCTATTTCTTGCACTGTGCTGATTGTGATAGTTTAATGTTATTGTTTATTGTTAAATGTTACGCACCACCTGCCACGACAAATTCCTTGTAGGTGCAAACTTCCTTGGCAATAAACGGTTCTGATTCTGATTCTGATTAATCCTGTTGTCCTGTGTTAATCCTGCTGTTCTCCTGTTAATCCTGTTCTGTGTTAATTCTGTTAATCCTGCTGTTGTCTTGTTGTTGTCCTGCTGTTGTTCTGTCTTAATCCTGCTGTTGTTCTGTCTTATGTTGTTCTGTCTTAATCCTGTTAATCCTGTTGTTGTCCTGCTGTTGTTCTGTCTTAATCCTGTTGTTGTTCAGTGTTCATCCTGTTAATCCTGTTGTCCTGCTGTTCTGTCTTAATCCTGTTGTTGTTCAGTGTTAATCCTGCTGTTGTCCTGCTGTTGTTCTGTCTTAATCCTGTTGTTGTTCAGTGTTAATCCTGCTGTTGTCCTGCTGTTCTGTCTTAATCCTGTTGTTGTTCAGTGTTCATCCTGTTAATCCTGCTGTTGTTCTGTTTTAGTCCTGCTGTTCTGTCTTAATCCTGTTGTTGTTCCGTGTTCATCCTGTTAATCCTGTTGTTGTCCTGCTGTTGTTCTGTCTTAATCCTGTTGTTGTTCAGTGTTCATCCTGTTAATCCTGTTAATCCTGCTGTTGTTCTGTCTTTGTCCTGCTGTTCTGTCTTAATCCTGTTGTTGTCCTGCTGTTCTGTCTTAATCCTGTTGTCATGTTAATCCTGTTGTTGTCATGTTAATAATACTTTATTCTGTATATTCAGACCCAGTGTCTTTGTCTCTCGGTAGATGACAGCATGTCTGGAGCGAGTGTCTCAGATGTCAACGACCGTCTTTCTGCTCTGGAGCTTCGTGTTCAGCGGCAGGAAGATGAGTTGACGGTAATGAAAGCAGCTCTCGCTGATGTTCTTCGCCGCCTCGCTGCCTCTGAAATCTCTTCTTCCTCAACCAAGAAACATGGAGGCAAAGGTAATGTTGTTTTTGTCTTGATCAGTCTGATGAAACCTTATTTCATATTGCTGATTCCAGAAGTTGCTACAACATACACATGCAACATTAAATGAAAAGTAAATAGCTCGTGGTAAATATTAACACACACCCACATACTGGTTTTTAACTGGAAAGCCTCTTTTATGTTCTGTTCTAGTTGTATCTAACTAACTGGTCACCTTATTTTAACATATATATATATATATAACATTATAACCCGTGTTAACATTAGTATGCTTCCCCATCAGGCGGTGCCACTCTTCGTGAAGCTTATTCAATGTCCTGCATCTCTAACGGAGGAACATCTGGGCGAAAAAGAGACTCCACCTCGGTCACCAGGAAGGAGACGATGTCGTCCGCCGCCAAGAGGTAAAAATACAGACTAACATATACACACACACACACTGAAGCTGTTTTCTCTTATGAACTATGAAGGGAGTTTCCCTTCGCACCTGTCGTACACAACAGGAGATCTCACCTTCTGTAGATGCTGTCTTTGGTGGGCGAGGGGGTAGAGTGGGCAGGAGGCAACACAACCGAGTCTCTGTCGAATCACGTTGTGTCTCCAGTTAGATGCTTTTGTTGGTGTCTTCGTGTAAAATACCTTCTTCACCAGTAGCATGGAAACGTCATCAACACTGGCTGGTAGTTCTCTGGATGATAACCGGCTGTATTCACACATCAATCAGTCTGTTTAAGTCTGGTCTAACTGATCTGGACATTTACATCCTGCTCCTCCTGTTAATGTTTAGATGCGTTCAGGGTTCAAACTGTTTAGTTAACTTTCACTGATTTTTCTTTTCAGCTCTTTCATTTCAACCTCCAGAGTGTCTGCAGACCAGATCTGTGATGTGATTGATATAATCAATGAGTCTACTGTTTATTTGAGTACATGTGTCCAGTGCTCAGGTCTAAACCACAGTGGACTTTATTTTAGGATTGTTGATTTAAAGTTTTGGGTTATGAATTGTTGTTAATGATGTTAATAATTCCACAGTATATGAGGATTAATATCGTACGGGAAATTATAACCGGTCTACCGTATGAGACTGTAAACCGCCCAGCACTAAACCGTCTTTACTGGGATAAACCCTAACACAGTAGAACCAGTAGAGGTCAGTAGAACGCAGTAGAATCAGTGTAGCTTTAGGAGAAGCTGTGGACTCTCACGGTCCAGTGATTCTAGATATTACCAGTGTAACGCATTAGGAACAAAGTAGAACCAGTGGAACGCAGTAGGAACAAAGTAGAAAGTGGAAGAAGTAGAAAAGAAAGAGATCATATTACTCCTGTATTAGCTTCTCTGCACTGGCTCCCTGTCCTTCTCCTCACCTACAAAGCCATAATTGGTCAGACACCATCATATCTTAAAGAGCTTATAGAACCATACTACCCTACTAGAGAGCTGTGCTCCCTAAATTCAGGGTTACTTGTGGTTCCTAGAGTCTTAAAAAGTAGAACAGGAACCAGAGCCTTCAGTTATCAAGCTCCTCTTCTGTGGAACTAGCTTCCCATTTCAGTATGGGGGGCAGACACACTCACCACATTTAAGAGTAGGCTTAAGACTTTCCTCTTTGATAACTCTTATAGTTAGGGCTGGTTCAGGTTTATAGTTGGGACTGGTTCAGGTTTGTAGTTGGGACTGGTTCAGGTTTATAGTTAGGGCTGGTTCAGGTTTATAGTTAGGGCTGGTTCAGGTTTATAGTTGGGGCTGGTTCAGGTTTATAGTTGGGGCTGGTTCAGGTTTATAGTTAGGGCTGGTTCAGGTTTATAGTTAGGGCTGGTTCAGGTTTATAGTTAGGGCTGGCTCAGGTTTATAGTTAGGGCTGGTTCAGGTTTATAGTTAGGGCTGGCTCAGGTTTATAGTTAGGGCTGGCTCAGGTTTATAGTTAGGGCTGGCTCAGGTTTATAGTTAGGGCTGGCTCAGGTTTATAGTGAGGGCTGGTTCAGGTTTATAGTTAGGGCTGGCTCAGGTTTATAGTTAGGGCTGGCTCAGGTTTATAGTTAGGGCTGGTTCAGGTTTATAGTTGGGGCTGGTTCAGGTTTATAGTTGGGGCTGGTTCAGGTTTATAGTTAGGGCTGGTTCAGGTTTATAGTTAGGGCTGGCTCAGGTTTATAGTTAGGGCTGGCTCAGGTTTATAGTTAGGGCTGGCTCAGGTTTATAGTTAGGGCTGGCTCAGGTTTATAGTTAGGGCTGGCTCAGGTTTATAGTTAGGGCTGGCTCAGGTTTATAGTTAGAGCTGGTTCAGGTTTATAGTGAGGGCTGGTTCAGGTTTATAATTGGGGCTGGTTCAGGTTCATAGTTAGGGCTGGCTCAGGTTTATAGTTAGGGCTGGCTCAGGTTTGCCTTGGACCAGCCCCTAGATAAGCTGCTATAGGCCTAGACTCCCGGGGGACTTCCTAGGATACATTGAGCTCCTCTCTCTTCTCTCTCTATACAAAATAAATTGAATTGAAACACAATAGAAACCAGTATAACCAGTAGTTTGTGGACTCTCATGGTCCTGGTCTTGTCCACAGTGGAGCGGACAGGAAAAAGGAGGTCAGCAGCCAGCGGTCTCAGATGGAGGAGATCCAGGAACGTGAGGAGCCTCCTCACCCAAAGGACCTGTCCCCCTCTCCCTCCTCCCCCCACCCTCCCCAGACGCCCCCGACCCTTCAGCAGCAGAGACCAGCCCAGTCTGCTGACAGCAATAAAGGCCACGTTCCTCCCAAAAGGTTCCACTTTGTTATCTGTCGGCTGTAACTGACCTCACTTCCTGCTGATGCTGCTCTGAGATCTCATAACCCCGCCCCTCTTAACCCCGCCCCTGAGGACCCACAGTCCCACCTGACCAGCTCATGTTCAGGTGTACCTGATTGGCTGAATACTTAGCCTCCGTTATCCTCCTGGAGTCTCCAGAAGTCTCCGGAAGTCTCCAGAGGCTTCCGGAAGTCTCCACAAGCTTCCTGAAGTCTTCTGAGGCCTCCTGGAGATCCTGAAGTTTCCAGAGGCCTCCTAGAGTCTTCTGAGGCCTCCTGGAGATCCTGAAGTCTTCTGAGGCCTCCTGGAGTCTTCTGATGCCTCCTGAAGTCTTCTGAGGTCTCTTGGAATCTTCTGAGGCCTCCTGGAGATCCTGGACCCTCCTGGAGACCCTCTATACTCTTTGTATATGTTTCTGGTAGAAAGCTCAGGCTGGGCTGTGTGTTTAAATTACTAACATTTCCTTCTTCTAGCTTCTCCTCCTGAATCTTCTGCTGGAGGTCCTGGGTCCTCCTGACTCCTTGTTCTCCCTGGCTGCTCATAACTCTTTGGCTGGGCTGCCTTTTATCAAAAGCACTAACCTGTTCTGCTCCCAGCTTCACCTGAGGACCTCCTTCTCTTCTTCCTCCTTCTCTTCTTCCTCTTGCTCCTCCTCCAGCAGGCCTCCTGCAGCCTGGGGCTTGAGTTACTGATGTATCCCAGCTCACTAACCTCCTCCTGGGTTGTGTACTTTGTGTCTCTGGAGGAAGATTTTGAAGATCATTTAGATTTGAGTGGTGGTTAAAGATGAAGAACAACATAAACATAGATATAAAACAGTAGATGTGACATCATGGGATGACCACCTTCTCACCTGGCTCTGGTTCATGTGGCCTCTGATGACCAGCTACTGGTCATGAATTAAATTCAATGTTATTTAGAAAACCAAAGATGGCTCTTTTATATTTAGTTCATGCAAAACTCTAAAAATGAATTAATTTTCAGCAAAATAAATATGCAATTATAAAATGACCTTCATGATTGAAAGCAGGATTTGTTCTGTTGGAATATAACAATAATAATTCAACTAGAATCTTACCTTGAATAAGTAACAGTATTTGTAAAAGTACCAGATTTATAAAGACCACACATAAACTGGACCCAGATAAGATGGTTCAAGTCATCAGAACTACTGTTTCTGTCTCTGACCATCAGCTCTACTGGTCATTCAGCACCAAGCAGCTTGGTGCTGAATGACTGTTTGATTATTTCATTATTATTATTATCACAACATGCTTCAAATACAAACCAATTAATCAGAGATGAAATACATGAAGATAAATTAAGATGAAACTCAATGACTTCCTCCTCCTGGTGTGTGTGTGTGTGCGTGTGTGTGCGTGTGTGTGTGTGTGTGAGAGATCAGAGGCCCCAGTGTAAAGCGGTCCTCAGGTATGGAGCGTTCTCAGAGCAGCACCTGGGACAGTTCAGAGGAAAACAGGAACAAACTGGTGAAAGCTGCTTCCACCTCCAGACTGCTCGCCAAGGTGGTCAAGAACTCTGACAGGTACCTCTGAATACTGTGTACAAATATATTTATATGTACTGTTTACACACATCTACTGTATACAGACATGTATATTTTATACAAACATGTCTACTGTACACGCATATACTGTACACATATACATATTGTATATGCATATATACTGTATACACGCATACATACTTTATACACACATACTGTATACACATGCTGTATACAAATACATACTGTGTACTAGTGCTGGGCGGTATACCGGTTTTAATTTCCCGTATGATATTAATTTTTCACACACCGTCATACCGGTGCACATAAACAACTGCTGTCGCTCTTCAACAGGCAGCAGAATATATTGTTGGCCGCTATGAGCGCTACGGTGGGAGCTAGTTGTCTTAAGTGTGTTGAGAGGGAACCCTAGTCATGGTTATAACTTTATAACAACTAATAACCTACAGCTAACGCTCTGTAACAACAAAACACCACGACACAACAGTTTGTGACACGCAAACAATTTGTAACACTAATAATTGTACATTTATAAAATTACACCGCAGAAAGGCATGCTGGGTAAAGCTAGCTAGCACAACAGTCTGCTAACAGCTGGGAGAGGCTCCGTCGCTACGGTAACGTTACATTAAAGAACAGAACAGAGCGATGCAGGAGGAACAAAGACAGACCGGAGATGCACCGATAGAGTCTGTGGCGACTGTGGCTAAGTGGATAGCAGGGCCGTCTTTCAATCAGAGGGTCGGCGGTTCAATCCCCGGCTCCGGCTCTGCTAGTCGCATGTCGATGTGTCCTTGAGCAAGACACTTAACCCCAAAATTGCTCCCGTAGCTGTGCCTACGGTGTAGAAATGTGATAGAATCTGAATTGTAAGTCGCTTTGGATAAAAGCGTCTGCTAAATGACTGTAATGTAATGTAAAGTCTGTGCCCAAGAGACGAGCTGGCTCTGCTGTTTGGAAGTGTTTGAAAATCCGACGTAGACCAAAAGACTATATATTACAAAGTTTATCGAGCCACTGTTGTTGCCGCAGGTGGTAACACGAGCAACTTACTCCATCACCTCAGCAGAAAACATGAGTTGGAATACCAAGAGTGTGATGACGGCCGTCAACCAGTAAGATTAGCGCGAGTGAAACAGTGAAGCTAAAGGGTCAGACATCGCTTGAAGAGGCATTAGCTCGAGGCTGCATATGACAAGAAAAGCAAGCGGTGGAGCGACATTACGAACACAATAAGGATCCAGCTCTGCAAGGACCTGGTCCCACTACAGACAGTCGAGAAAGACTCAGAGCAATGATTGGGACCAGTGGGACCAGGTCCTTGCACTGGATTCAAGGTACGTCTGACCGGGGCCGCAATACTTCAGCCAGACTGCTATCCCAACATTAGAGGAACAAACGAGCACCCCCTATAGTAAGCAAAGCCTTCATACATGAAGACATTAACATGTTTTATATTCTATGTACTCCTGACAGTGAGTGAGCCTCTATAAACATATAGAAAAACAATACCGTGATATACCGTGAAACCGGCAGAATCTTTAAAAATATCGTCAAACACATTTTTGGTCGTACCACCCAGCACTACTGTGTACACATCTATGTATTTTGTGTATACCTGCGATATAAAAATGCTAACACAGGCTTTGTGTGTTATTGTATTATCATCAGTGTGTAATTGTTACTCGATCATTCAGTTCATCAGACTGAACGTTATTGATCAGAAATTGTTTTGTATTGATTGTTAATTTATTTGATCAATAAGTTCACAACATGTAGACGGCAGAAGTGTTGATTGATTGGATGACAATAAAATAGACTCCCGCTAGATCAATAAATACATAAATAATAATAATATATTATAATAAATGTTCTGTGATGAACACTAAAAGAACACACTGTATATTTTATTAACAAGAAATAAATAGTGTAAATAAAACATTTACTGAAACACTATGAAATAATGAGTATCTTTAGTTTTATACTTCATTTAAATTAATACCTGCAGATATGAGAAGGCGTCATCACCACACTATGTTTATCTAAATCACATAAAGTCAATAAAATACTATTCTTTGTTATCGTCTTATATCTGCTTTTTGAATCTATTTGTGTGTTTCGGTGCACCAGTATGAAATAGTTTTACTGTTTATAAGTAAATCTTTAATCCTGAATCACAAACACAAAGTGAGATGTTTGATTCTTCTCGTTTCAGACACAAAGATCCGGTGATCAGTCAAGGTAAATGCATATTAATGTTAATACATTATTCATCATCATCATTATGTGTAATGATCAGCCTCTGAGACACTTTAGAATATTTCAGTCTGTCTGTCCTGTCGAGACTCTCAGAGGACACTATGTTGTCAACGTCGTCATGGTGACCGAAGTGAGACCAGTTTAGATTATTTGGTATTGAGGAAATGGCTCACCATGGTAACGGGGTAAATCACCATGGTAACCTGCTGCTACTGACTGGTCAGATCACTGAAAACATGAAAACATGGTTCACACCTTTAAAACGATGACACACATGAAGATGATGTAAGCTGCTTTTGAATTTCATAAAGTTTCCTGTCAGGATCTTAAGAGTTTAATCAATACTTCTACTCTTAATGATACTCGTATCTGTTTGGTTCTGGATCAATACTTTTACTCTTATTGATACTCGTATCTGTTTGGTTCTGCATCAATACTTACCTTACTTAGCCTCTTTACCCGTTTGTCTCCTGATAATAAATTTGATGCACCAATGAAAGAACTTGTCAATACTACGGTTGTATATCATTTATACATTAATGTTTTTACTCTTTTCACTCTAATTGTTATTCAGAATAATACAAAATAATAATTACTACTATTCTTCTCTCTGCATCACATTTTGAACAGCTTGTTTATACTCAATAATAAATAATAATAAATTTACCTCTATAGACGTACAGAACAATGACCACACTGGAGATTTTACAGTTCATTAGTTGTGACAATGTTTGAAACGAACACATGAACGTGCGTTAAATGAAACGGTTGATCAGCGTCATGGCTCCTCCTCTTGTTTGTGTTCTTGTTGTGTTGTTTGTGTTATTTATATTGTTGTTTGTGTTGTTGTTGAGTGACAATGTCTTTGTCTCAAACCAGCCAAAATGTCGACACGCGAGAAAAACAGCCAAGCTGGTAAGTCCTGAGGAGTCATCAGAGCAAGCTAACACGCTAACACGCTCACACACTAACAGCAGCTGAATAAGTGCTTCCTGTTTCTGCCGTTAGGGTTTCTGACCCGTTCTCACTCTCAATGCATCAAATACTTGTGTGAACCAACATACCATGTCCTCATTAGAGTGTGGAGGGTTCAAACAAACACAGGACTTTTGTCCTCACCTGTCCTTGACCTGCTTCACCTGTCTCTCACCTGTCCTTGACGTGCTTCACCTGTCTCTCACCTGTCCTTGACCTGCTTCACCTGTCTCTCACCTGTCCTTGACCTGCTTCACCTGTCTCTCACCTGTCCTTGACCTGCTTCACCTGTCTCTCACCTGTCCTTGACCTGCTTCACCTGTCTCTCACCTGTCTGTCTGACTGATGTTTGATTTGCTCCATGTTTTGTTTGAATGCTGTAACATATTTCTTTCGATATATAAAAATATAAATCTGTCATCAGTGGTCTGATCAGTAAAATATTGATCTTGTGTACAGAGCCCCTGTTTGAGAAGACTGTTCACAAACATTTTTTTAATGACACAGAATTGTTAGTATTGATCTTATGCTAACCAATAACATTAATCCTTTAAATACTGTTTACAAAGCAACCACAGAGAAAAAAAACAACCACAAAGATATCAAGACGACCACAGAGAAACACAAAACAACCACAAAGATATCAAGATGACCACAGAGAAACACAAAACAACCACAAAGATATCAAGACGACCACAGAGACACACAAAACAACCACAAAGAGACAAAATACAACCACAAAGATATCAAGACGACCACAAAGAGACAAAAAACAACCACAAAGATATCAAGACGACCACAGAGAAACACAAAACAACCACAAAGAGACAAAAAACAACCACAAAGATATCAAGACGACCACAGAGAAACACAAAACAACCACAAAGAGACAAAAAACAACCACAAAGATATCAAGACGACCACAGAGAAACACAAAACAACCACAAAGAGACAAAAAACAACCACAAAGATATCAAGACGACCACAGAGAAACAAAAAACAACCACAAAGATATCAAGACGACCACAGAGAAACACAAAACAACCACAAAGAGACACAAAACAACCACAAAGATATCAAGACGACCACAGAGAAACACAAAACAACCACAAAGATATCAAGGCGACCACAAAGAGAGAAAAAAACAACCGCAAAGATATCAAGACGACCACAAAGAGAAAAAAAAACAACCGCAAAGATTCAAAACAACCACAATGAGTGGCCACAGGGACATAATACGCCGCAAAGAAACAGAATGGCAACTTAGAGACGTACTACAACCACAGAGAGACGGAACGTGACCGTATTGTTTTTTTTAGTTATTTTGTATCTCTTTAAGTCTTGGGCTTGTTGTGTCACAATCTCTCCATGATATCAGCTGATTTGTCTTATATCTCTATCAGCCACAGAAGTCGGGTATCAATTAGCCTGTAAATTCACTCAATACTGAGTATTATTCTTATGTTTTTTTATAATACATTTATTTCCACATTGAATCTTTCTTCTCCAACATGTTTGCGTGTCTTTGTGTTTCTGTCTGCCGTTTCAGAGGGAAATCACATTAAGATGTTCATGCGTGGTCGACCGATCACCATGTTCATCCCTTCAGATGTGGAGAACTATGAAGATGTTCGGACAGAACTTCCTTCAGAAAGACTCAAGCTGGAATGGGTGTATCCTTCACTCTGCACACAGAAGGCGTTGTCACACAGTAGCATAAATAGAACTAAACATAATAAAAATGTATATTATTTAGTGCTGGGCAACGATTACAATTTTTAATCGCATGGATTTTTTGCGATTAATCTCATTGTTATGGCAAAGTTCAATAATGAATTCAAAAGTAGTGTATTGCGCACTTTTATTTTAAAAGTACTGCTATATGAACAAAAGGGCAAAACATTTGGTTTGTAAACACTTTAAACACATCAGGTTGTTGTTAACAGCAGTATTGTCTTTACACAGTAGCAGTTCTATCTCTTCACTATCTGTGCTCAGTGTGTGACTGTGTGTGAAACGTTCCACTGCTGTGCAACATGAATAACATGTTTCAGCACGTTTCATCTACATGTGTGTGTTGTGTCTTCATGACAGTCAGAGCATGTGAATGCAGCTCTACTGTTCATCAATATAATAATGCTGTAACTCAGAGGTGATGATGGTGACCCAGCGATCAAAGAACAAAGACACTTTACGCACAATTTAGGTGTATTTTCCCTTTTACTCACGAGATGCAGGTAGCATGTTTTATACTTAATGTGAATATAATTCAAACTTTGTTGGCATCTTATTCTGAAAACCGGATGTTCGTCTGAAGAAACCGGATGTTGTCTCACGTTAAACTTTCCGCTAACTGTCAAAGTCCTTCGCTCGCTCCCGATCCGTGCCGTTTGAATGCGTTTACCGTGAATTTCAGCATATAGGTGCACTAAAGTGTAAGTGTCTGCTGAGTTACATTACATTACATTACAGTCATTTAGCAGACGCTTTTATCCAAAGCGACTTACAATAAGTGTATTCAACATCAGTTTTCGAGAGAACTACTAGTCACCAGAAGTCAGAAGTGCATCTCCCCTCCTCAAACAAGCATCTAAGATCATAAACCAGAGCCAACGTACAGTGCAGAAACAAACGAATGCAATAAGTGCCACAAACTAATAAGTGCAATAAGCTAGTATGAATACAATAGATGCTAAGTAAATGCTAAGTGGAAGGCTCAGGGTAGGCCTTTTTGAAGAGGTGAGTCTTCAGCCTGATGAAAGATGGGCAGCGACTCTGCAGTCCTGACGTCAGTGGGGAGTTCATTCCACCACTGTGGGGCCAGGACAGGAAACAGCCGCGACCGGGTCAATCGGCCGCAGGGACCTCTGAGCGACGGGGCAACCAATGGCCCCGAGGCAGCAGAGCGAAGTGGTCGGGCGGGGGGGTAGGGCTTGACCATGGCCTGGAGATGGGAAGGAGCTGTTCCTTTCACTGCCCTGTAGGCTAGCACCAGAGTCTTAAACTGGATGCGAGCTCTTACAGGGAGCCAGTGTAAAGAACGGAGAAGGGAAGTTGTGTGGGAGAACTTTGAGCGATTGAACACTAGGCGAGCTGCAGCTTGACCACGGAGATCTGAGTGTCTGCTGACTTTACCGCAGCGATGTCCAGTAGTCTCCATTCCTCCACCGCTGCCAGTGAGCAACGGACTTTCAAAATTTAAAAAATTTAAAAATGCGTTAACGAGCTATAAAATAATTGTCGGTGTTAATTAATGAATGCGTTAACGCGATAATAATGCGTTAACTTGCCCAGCACTAATATTATTATAAGTTTGTATGTGAAGTTTAAAATCCTTAGTTGATCTTGAGTAAACCTTCAGTAGATCATTAGTAGATATTTATAAACCTTCAGTCGATCAAATAGTAAATCTCCAGCAGATCTTTAGTTGATCATAACTTAATTTTAAATAAACCTTCAGTAGATCATCAGTAGAGCTTTAGTAAAGCTTCTTTAGATTTTCAATAAACCTTCAGTAGATCATCAGTAGATCTTTAGTGACCTTCAGGAAATATTTACTAAGCTTCAGTAGATCTTAAGTAAAACTTTAGTAGATATTTACTAAGCTTCAGTAGATCTTAAGTAAAGCTTTAGTAAAGCTTCAGTAGATCTTAAGTAGATCTTAAGTAAAGCTTCATTAGGTCTTGAGTAAAGCTTCAATAGGTCTTGAGTAAAGCTTCAGTAGATCTTTACTAAGCTTCAGTAGCTCTTCAGTAAAGCTTTAGTAGCTCTTTAGTAAAGCTTCAGTATATTCTTAGTAAAGCTTCAGTCGATCTTTAGTGAAGCTTCAGTAGATCTTTTGTAGAGCTCAATAGATTTTTAGTGAGCTTCATTAGATCTTTTGTAGAGCTTCTCTAGATCTCCAGGTGCTTTCCAGGTGCTTCCTTGACTTCCTGCAGGTATGGTTACCGCGGCAGAGACTGCAGAGCAAACATTTACCTCCTTCCAACCGGAGAAATCGTTTACTTCATTGCGTCTGTCGTTGTTCTGTTTAACTACGAAGAACGAACTCAGAGACATTACCTCGGACACACTGACTGTGTGAAGTGGTGAGAAAAAGTGTGTGTGTGTGTGTGTGTGTGTGTGTGTGTGTGTGTGTGTGTGTGTGTGTGTGTGTGTGTGTGTGTGTGTGTGTGTGTGTGTGTGTGTGTGTGTGTGTGTGTGTGTGTGTGTGTGTGTGTGTGTGTGTGTGTGTGTGTGTGTGTGTGTGTGTGTGTGTGTGTGTGTGTGTGTGTGTGTGTGTGCGCGTGCGCGTGTGCGTGTGCGTGTGTGTGTGTGTGTGTGAATCGTATTGGCTGGTCTGTGGTTGGTGACATCACGTCTCTCTTCCTCAGTCTCGCCATCCATCCTGATAAGATCCGGATTGCTACCGGACAGATTGCAGGAGTGGACAAAGATGGACGGGTGAGGACAAACACAATTTTATATCTTATTAAAAATGCGACTAAAACTAAAGAGATGTTGACTCTCGTGTGTGTTCAGGCTCTGCAGCCTCACGTTCGTATCTGGGACAGCGTCAGTCTCTCCACTCTGCAGGTCGTCGGGTTGGGAACCTTCGAACGAGGCGTCGGCTCTCTGGCTTTCTCCAAAGCTGTGAGTGTCAGATCTTTGTTGTTCTGTTCATCACAAACATTCATTCACATTTAACCCATAAGATCTTTGTTCTGTTCGTCACAAACATTCACATTTAACCCATCAGGGCCCCGTTCCTCGTACGTGGTTCAATTAAGTCGATCAAATGTCCTATTAGCAGCTGAAATTAACCCGATGATTGAAGTCAGGCTATCTGGGTTTCTCCAAGGCTGATCCTCTCAAACAGTCTCGTTAATTCGAACCAGACGATTAGGATCAGGATAATTGCGCGTGCCCGTCCTACTTCAAAAGGGGGAAGCGTCGATCACCGAAACCATGATTTTCTAACAGTACAATGTTAAATAAAGTCAAAGAAAGAGCCTCTTTTTACTCCGCTGACGAGCAGGAGATGATCATGAACGCATATGAGGAATTCAAGACCATAATCACGGCAAAATCTAACACCTCCACCGCTGCGAGGGCTAGACAAGAAGCACGGCAAAATATCACAGACAAGTTAAATGCGTAAGTGTTGTAAATGTATCGGCTCATTTTAATGCCTCATCACCCCAATCAATCAGATGATATGTCTTTAAATGTGCCTGCTGGCAGTAGACTTAATGAATGCATCATCCAATGAGATCTATAGCGACAATAATGATCTCAACTCTTTCAGAATAAGTAATAAAAACAAGCCCAAAGAGCATCTAACTGATACTCATTAATATGAGGATATATGTACTGTATGCCCTCATGTATCATGTACTATATATGTGTATATACATGTATGTGTAGATTACCATATAGAACTAGCAGTTTGAATATGTGTGTGTGAATCTGTGTGTGGGCGGATCAGTGTGTGTGTGTGTGTGTTATTCATCATCAGACATTCAATCAACTGAAGCAGTGAAGATAAATAGTGTGTGATTCTCTCTGTTCTTATCATGAGTCCACCTTCATCATGTTCTACAGTAATGATATGCTGGTGTACTAATAACACTGTCATATCATTATGAGTGCTTTAACCCTCATGTATGCAACGCAGCCATCAAGAGGACATGGGAGCAAGTAAACACTAAGCACACACACATTACTCAGAATGGTGAGTCAGTACAATATGTGCCATGGTGATGTAATGAACACATCCATAAGTTTATTAAGCGCCAAATAAACTTTACCAACAGCACGGCATGCAGCGGCTTTCCCGATGTTCTCCGCATCGCCGACACTGTACAACAATGTACCACTCGCAGAACAGCTCAAGGCTGCATCCAGTGTGTGAGACATCAATGCTCGGCTGCAGCGTGTGGTGTTCAATGTATGCTCCAGAAGGTCTGTAAATAAATGATTCCTTGTGGGCAGAATGGATAGCGCTCGTATAGGAAGTCATCATGATGTGATAACGGATCTTGGCGATGTGGAAGAACTCTCTCCAAAACGCTAATCTAACTAATATCCTCCTTCATCAGTGGATCTCTGAGGAAGGGAGCTGTACATTAATACAATAGAGGCTTCTTAGTTTGCTCAGCTGCTTTTAATGGATCACCGTGTGTCTCACTTTACATGCATTTACGGAACTCCCGTATAACCCCCAGTATATGCGCAAGCGCATTAGACTACCGTATATGACAGGAGCTGCCATGTTTTCCGGGGGACTGGCAGCTTATCCAGCTACCTTCAGTTAGCCTGCGCTGGAGCAGGTTCAAGCTTATGGATGTGTTGGCATGGTGATTTTGCCAAACTTGCTTCGTGGAACCGAAAAGCCTGATCTATGTAATCTTATCCTGAAAAGTATCCGGCTAACTCAGTTAGCCACGTACGAGGAACGGGGCCCAGGTCTTTATTGTTCTGTTCATCACAAACATTCATTCACATTTAACCCATCATATCTTTATTGTTCTGTTCATCACAAACATTCATTCACATTTAACCCATCATATCTTTATTGTTCTGTTCATCACAAACATTCACATTTAAATGTCCACCTCCATCTCTCTGTCAGGACTCTGGTCAGCACCTGAGTGTTATTGATGACTGTAACGACCACATGTTGACAGTTTGGGATTGGCAGAAGAAGTCCAAGATTGCTGAGATCAAGGTGAACCCTCACTCTTTTATTACTGCATACTGTGTCATGTTATATGATATTATTTGTGTTTTTTATGTATACATATATATACATATTTTCCTGCATTGTAACACAGTTCGCTGTAAAACATATTCGTTTTTCTTCCCCTGAGCTGGTTCTGACAGGTCTCTGACAGGTCTCTGACAGGTCTCTTGACAGGTCTCTGACAGGTCTCTTGACAGGTCTCTTGAGTGGTCTCTGACTGGTCTCTGACTGGTCTCTGACTGGTCTCCGACAGGTCTCTGACAGGTCTGTTTCTGTTTTAACTGGTGTGTTTCAGACCACTAATGAGGTGGTCCTGGCCGTGGAGTTCCACCCTACAGACCCGAACACCATCGTCACCTGTGGCAAGTCCCACATTTTCTTCTGGACGTGGTCTGGGAACTTGCTGGCTCGTAAACAGGGAATCTTTGGGGTGAGGACATGTAATATTCTAATTTTCTGAGATACTGAATTTGGGATTTTCCTTAGTTGTCAGTTGTAATCATCAAAATTAAAAGAAATAAACATTTGAAATATATCAGTCTGTGTAATGAATGAATATAATAGACAAGTTTCACTTTTTGAATGGAATTAGTGAAATAAATCAACTTTTTGATGATATTCTAATTATATGACCAGCACCTGTGTGTGTGTGTGTGTGTGTGTATATATATATATATATATATATATATATATATATATATATATATATATATATATATATATATATATATATATATATATATATATATATATATATATATATATATATATATATATATATATATATATATATATATATATATATATATGGTATACTTTAACATGTTCATTCACACACATTCATTCACCGATTGAAAAGCCTTCGGGAGCATTTGGGCTTAAGTGTCTTGCCCAAGGACACATCAACAAGGACTAATAGCTGGGGATCGAACCACCGATCTTCTGATTGAAGGATGACCCAGCCACAATCGCCCCAATATAATTAAAGATCAAAAATGAAAGCTCAGCAGCTGGATCAGACGTTATCTTTATTATGTTCATTGGGTTAGGACCTCATCATATTGATTGTGATGGATCCGCCCCTTTATTGATCACTTTGATTTATTGATATCTGGAAGGACGGTAAAGCTGTTGTTGACTCTGACCTGAATGACTAAGAAACTTCATCTTACAGAAAAAATACATACTGGCGAGTTCATTCATGTCTCTAGTCCTGGTTTTACTCTGTATTCTAAGTCTGTAGTCCTGGTCTCCCTCTAGTACTGGGCTGTAGTCCTGGTCTTACTCTTTTGTCTGGGTCTGTAGTTCTGGTTTAACTCTGTAGGCCCAGTCTGTAATCCTGGTCTAACTCTGTAGTCCTGGGTTAACTCTCTATTCCCAGTCTTTAGTCCAGGTCTAACTCTAACCCTGTTTCCTGTCCTGTTTTAAGAAATACGAGAAGCCGAAGTTCGTTCAGTGTCTGGCGTTCCTTAGTACTGGAGATATCCTGACCGGAGACTCTGGAGGGGTCCTGCTGGTCTGGACCAGGAGCTCTGCTGAGACCCCCACTGGGAAGGGACCCAGAGGTGAGTATTTATTTAACTTTATTTAACTGGAATCCTCATTAGTACTACCAAGTTAGAAACTAGTCTTCCTCGGGTCTGTGCAAAATACTACAACACAATGTAAAAAACATGCAATTCAAAGTAAGAACAGGGAACAAAAAGCAAAAGAACAAAACAACCACGTCTAGAAAACAAGAGCTGTGATTGGTCAGAGACACCACATATAGATAATAGTATCACAGTGAATTAATCAATATAAACAGTATTTATCAGAAATCACATGAACATGGGACGTTATATAACTTTTATTATTTACCTTTAGTGTACATTTAGACACTTTACTGGAAGATTTTAACACTTTTTAAAATTGTTCCATCTCAGGTAAGAAACATTTGATATTTACACTAGAACGTGTTTCATTAACTAAAGATATCAGACAGACTCCTGTTGACTTTGTCTCAGATATAAACTCAATTCAACACTCCCAGTTTCAGTAATGGTTTTAGAGTTGTTAAACTGGTTTGAAGAGCAGCCATGCAAAGAATTAAACGTTGACTGCTGAAAGCTTCAATAACAGAAGAGATTCAGACCAAACATGTTAAAGTTCATGTTACACACAGTTAGACATTAAAGAGTTAAAGTAGGAAACAGACTCCGTATCAAATGGAGCAAAAGAAAAATGTCTTAAAGTCTTCAGCAGCAGGTTTGTTCAAACAGGAAGAGAAAGAAACCTGAATAAACAGGAAGTGTTTTGTGTGTATCTGCTGCTTCCTGCTGGTTGGAGCTGGAACTGCAACTCAAACAGAGAATCATTCAGCAGAGTCCTGAAACATGTGGACTAAATATTTAGATGAGCTTTTAGTTTCTGAATCATCACACACTCTTTATAAAGACTTCAGTTCATCTGTGTGTGTGTGTGTGTGTGTGTGCGTGTGCGTGCGTGCGCGTGCAGCGTTTCAGATCAGTCGTCAGGTGAAAGCTCATGAGGGCAGCGTGTTCTGTGTGTGTGAGATGAGGAGCGGCACTCTGCTGACCGGAGGAGGAAAAGACCGAAAAATCATCCTGTGGGACCACGAACTGAGAGCTGATCGAGACATCGAGGTCACACACACACTAAACCTTGTACTTCTATCTTTGTGAGGACACTCATTGACATAATGCATGCCCTTACCATAACCTTCACCATCACAACTTAAGCCTGACTCTAACGTGAACATTCAAACAGGTCTGTCCCAAAGTGAGAACCAGCCAAAATGTCCTCACTCTGAAGGTCTAAAACTTAAGTTGGTCCTCATAAGGATAGCTGTACTAGTAAACCGGTAACACACAAACACTGTCAGCTCTTTATTTGCTGCAATTTGTGTAAAAAATCCTAAATTTCAAGTTAAAACTTGATGATTAGAAGACTAAGATTAAAAACAGGAGTTACAAAATACGTATGTAGCCTGACTGAGGTCACATGACTGCTTGTATCCAGGTGCCGGATCAGTACGGAACCATCAGAGCCGTGTCTGAGGGGAAGGGGGGCGAGTTTCTGGTCGGGACGTCCCGTAACTTCATCCTCAGAGGAACCTTCAATGACGGCTTCCAGGTGGAGGTTCAGGTGAGACCGCTCTGATGTGTTCAGGGTCTTCAGTGCGTGTCGTGATGTGTTCAGGGTCTTCAGTGTGTGTCTGATGTGTTCAGGGTCTTCAGTGTGTGTCGTAATGTGTTCAGGGTCTTCAGTGTGTGTCGTGATGTGTTCAGGGTCACACAGATGAGCTGTGGGGTTTGGCCTCTCACCCGTCCAGAGGTTTGTTCCTGACGTGCGCTCAGGACCGGCTGGTGTTGGTCTGGAGCTCCGTGGACCACAGTCTCCAATGGAGCCGCACTCTGGAGGTAAGAGGACGATGAACGGATGAATGTGGGATGATGAACGGATGAATGTGGGACGATGGACGGATGATTGATGGACGGATGAATGCTGGACGATGGATGGGTGGATGGATGAATGATGGACGGATGAATGATGGACGGATGAATACGGGATGATGGATGGATGATTGATGGACGGATGAATATGGGACGATGGATGGATGAATGATGGACGGATGAATGATGGATGGATGATTGATGGACGGATGAATGCTGGATGGATGAATACGGGACAATGGATGGATGAATGATGGACGGATGAATACGGGACGATGGATGAATGATGGATGATGGATGAATACGGCACGATGGATGGATGATTGATGAATGCTGGACGGATGAATACGGGACGATGAATGATGGACGGATGAATACGGGACGATGGACGGATGAATGATGGACAGATGAATACGGGACGATGGATGAATGATGGACGGATGATGGATGGATGGATGATTGATGGACAGATGATTGATTGATGGACGGATGAATGATGGACGGATTAATGATGGACGGATGATTGACAGCTCTGTCTCTCCTCAGGAACACGGACACTGTGCAGACTTCCATCCCAGTGGAGCCGTGGTCGCCATAGGAACACACTCTGGAAAGTCAGTACAGATCATTTATATCTTTTTTTATATTGACCCACTTTTGAAAAATGAAAAACCACGAGGCCTCATTTCTAAATGAGGAGCTTATTTGTGTGTGAACCATCTTTACTGCCGTTAAAAATACGTTTTATCATTAGTGAAAATATGTTAAATAATTTATAAATGAGACAAAAAGAAATTGTGTTCATCAGTAAAACACAAAGGACGGCATCTGTTCATATTAGATTCAATGTTATAATAATATAGGATAATAATATTATTATGATAATATATATATATATATATATTATCATAATGTACTGTATATGTTATCATAATATATATATATATATCATAACATATATACAGTATATTATCAGACCAGTTGGACCATCATCATCTAACTGGTCTCTCTGTCTCATGATGGTCTAACTCAGACCTGGGCATTGTACGGCGGGACGTCAATGGGAAATTAGGAATAAAACGTAAATATTTGTACATCATGCACGGAATACAGCTGCATTGCTTTTATTTTGAAGGCGACTGCTGCTGTTTTTTATCTCAATTTACGTACGTTCGTGGATGTGTGCGAGCAGCAGCGTCACTGCAATCCCAATAATAGCAGTGTCGGCAGCCGGAATCAGTCCGTTGTATTTGGCCTGATTCTGGCGCGTAATTCATCCCAAATCTCAGCCGAGTCGGCAACCGGACTCTGCCCGACGTGTTTCTTCCGGCATGCCGAGCTTATGCCGGAGCTGGGCCAGGTCATTTTGGCAACCTGGGATGTGTTGGCGATGCAGAGCGGACACGGACATCTGAGGCTTTGCTAGCTAACCTGCTAAATCAACATGAGCAGAAGATGTTGGTTCTCTTTGGATCTACCTACATATGTGAACAAACATTCTCCGTGATGAAGTTGAACAAATCCAGATCCAGATCCTCTCTCACTGACGATCACCTGTCAGCTGTCCTTCACATATCACCTCACACATTCAACCTGACTTCAGAACACTCGTTCACTGAACTGAAATACAGAAAATGAGGTCATTGGACTACAAACAATAGTAATAAAAGTACTAATTTATCAGAAACATGATTCCTCTCAGTGTTTTACTATTATATATGGATATTACAAATGTATATTTGTTTGGATCATTATTTCTGCTGCAGATGTTTCAGGTCGAGCTCATTTTAACTTCTTTATAGTCTGTTCAGTTTGGGTAGTTAGGAAAGGTTTGAAAAATTATATATAACTAAAGCTGCCAGACAAATGTAGTGGAGTAAAAAGTACACCTCCCTCTGAGACGTAGTGGAGTGGAAGTACAAAGTTGAATAAAATAGAAATACTCAAGTAAAGTATGTGAAAGTATGTTGAATTTGTACATAAGTACAATACTTAAGCAAATGTACTTAGTTGCATTCCACCACTGATCATAATATTTACTCTTACCACTCACAGCTTATCAAAACCATACAATGTACTGCTTTTTATAAAGAGGTGGAATAATCAGGAAAAAAGAATTGCCCACCCCTGGTCTAACTGGTCTCTCTGTCTGATGATGGTCTAACTGGTCTCTCTGCCTAATGATGGTCTAACTCAGGGGTGTCAAACTCATCTTCACTCTGGGCCACATCAGCATCACGGTTTCCCTGAAAGGGCCGGTTGTAACTGTAAGACTGTGTAAATGTAACTACTCCTAACATATTGGTAAATAACTGTCTCTGCATTTGATTATTGTTTATTCAAGTGTAAAAATATTGTACATGCAGTTATATAAATGTAAAAATATATTCCAGCACATTTCTGTTATTATAACTTAAATCCTTTTAATTTAGGGTTAAGAAACCCACATTACTCTATCAAAGATCAAACTATTAAAGAAAATAGCAAAGACAAATATCAAACACAAGTTATTACAATAACTTTGTTCAAAGCTTAAAATCCTTTCACGGGTGCGTTTGCACAATCCCACGTGAAGTATTTCATGTGTTTTAAAGCCACGTTTAAAGTAGTCTTCAATGGATTCACAATACATTTCCATTTCAAGTGTACAGTAACCAGCCAAAGAGCTGCTTCTGTGACTGTGTTAAGTATCTCATCATTTTGACTTTCTATCTCATAACTTCGACTTTCTATCTCATAACTTCGACTTTCTATCTCATAGTTATGACTTTCTATCTCATAACTTCGACTTTCTATCTCATAATTTCGACTATGGGGATATTTTTATTATCAAGTCTAACTTTAAATTATTATTAATTTTTATTTTATTTTATTTTTTTAAATCTGACGGATTCGCGGGCCACATAAAATGACGTGGCCGGGCCGTATGTTTGACACCCCTGGTCTAACTGGTGTAACTGGTCTCTCTGCCTCTCAATTGTCTAACTGGTCTTTCTGTCTCAGGTGGTACGTTCTGGATGCACAGACCACCGACCTAGTTGCGATCCACACTGACGGGAATGAGCAGCTGTCATTGATGCGTTTCTCTGTCGGTGGGTGAAGTCCTACGAAATCATCCTGTTTACAAACCAGCTAGACTGTTTCCATGACAACATTATAAGAGGACTGAACTACATGACCCAGAATGCTCCTCTCTCTGTGTCTGTAGATGGCAGTCTGTTGGCTGTTGGATCTCATGATAACTTTATTTACCTCTACACCGTCTCAGAGAAAGGACGCAAGTACAGCCGCTACGGGAAGTGCACGGTAAGAGTGCTAGTTGTTTTTCTTTGTTTTCATTTCTTGCTCATTTCATGTTTTATATCCAGCAGCAGAAGGCGACATGCTTGACTCAGTGGCTGTTAGTTCTGTTAGCTCTGATAACTCTGTTAGCTCTGTTAACTCTGTTAACTCTGTTAGCACTTTTAGCTCTGTTAGTTCTGTTAGGATGTTGCCGTTACTTGCGCTGTTCATACTGTATAACTCCATTATAACAAGCTGTTCCTCTTGACTGAAGTAGACGGCTGCGATTGGTCCATTTAGTTAGGTCGAAGAGTCAAAGGACACCAAACATCCCGGTTTTGAGAACTTTCACAGAGCCTGAAGAAGAAAATCTGGTGAACAAAGATTGATGGACACCATTGTAGTACCAGTGATCTCCTTGGGCCTTTAGGTTTTGTCCAGTCAGCGTGATGCGGTAGCTGAGTAAAGATGGAGGATTTACTCCTCTTCACACGGCCCACAACCTTCACCAGGAGGGTTGGGTCTAGTGCTCTGAACATTCAGACAGGTGATTTAGAGAATAAAGTTCACACAGGTGAGATTATCTTATCTAATAGAGAACTACAGATACCAGAATTCACTGGTGCTGAGACAGATATTCAGTGTGTGTTCAGGTGTGTTCATGAGTTACCTGAATGTTTCCACAGGGACATTCCAGCTACATCACACACCTGGACTGGTCACCTGACAACAACTTCATCATGTCCAACTCTGGAGACTATGAGATCCTCTATTGTGAGTACTGTGATACCTTATTAGGCGACGGTGGGTCAGTGGGAGAGCAGGGTCATCCTTCAATCAGAGCATCGGCGGTTCAATCCCCGGCTCTGCTGGTCCATGTCGATGTGTCCTTGGACAAAACATCCAAGGTAGCTCCTCCCATCAGGGTGTGAATGGGTGAATGATGTCATGTTAAAGAGCTTTGAGTGGTCAGAAGACTAGAAAAGAGAAAACACAAGTACAGTCCATTTACCTTATTACTGTAGTACTGTGTAGTTGTAGAAATGTTGTGTAGTCACAGTTGTTTGTTTTCAGGGGACGTTCCAAACGGTTGCAAACTGATCAGAAATCGTTCTGAGTGTAAAGACATCGACTGGGCGACCTACACCTGCGTACTGGGATACCACGTGTTCGGTTAGTACACCTGCAGCACACCCAGTACACTTAGAACACCTGTACACCTGTGCACCTACTACACCTACTACACTTAGTACACCTACTACACTTAGTACACCTACTACAATTAGTACACCTACTACAATTAGTACATCTACTACACTTAGTACACCTGTGCACCTACTACACTTAGTACACCTACTACACTTAGTGCACCTACTACACTTAGTGCACCTACTACACTTAGTACAACTACTACAATTAATACACCTACTACACTTAGTACACCTACTACACTTAGTACACCTGTGCACATACTACACTTAGTGCACCTACTACACTTAGTACACTTAGTGCACCTACTACACTTAGTACAACTACTACACTTAGTGCACCTACTACACTTAGTACACCTGTGCACATACTACACTTGGTGCACCTACTACACTGAGTACAACTACTACACTTAGTGCACCTACTACACTTAGTGCACCTACTACACTTAGTGCACCTACTACACTTAGTACACCTACTACACTTAGTACACCTACTACACTTAGTACACCTGTGCACCTACTACACTTAGTACAACTACTACACGTAGTACAACTACTACAATTAGTACAACTACTACAATTAATACACCTACTACACTTAGTACACTTGTGCACCTACTACACTTAGTACAACTACTACAATTAATACACCTACTACACTTAGTACACCTGTGCACATACTACACTTAGTGCACCTACTACACTTAGTGCACCTACTACACTTAGTACAACTACTACAATTAATACACCTACTACACTTAGTACACCTGTGCACATACTACACTTAGTGCACCTACTACACTTAGTGCACCTACTACACTTAGTGCACCTACTACACTTAGTGCACCTACTACACTTAGTGCACCTACTACACTTAGTACAACTACTACAATTAATACACCTACTACACTTAGTACACCTGTGCACATACTACACTTAGTGCACCTACTACACTTAGTACAACTACTACACTTAGTGCACCTACTAACCCTAAATAATTAATTAGAAACAAGAGCAATGAATCCAAACATGTGACTTTCCCTTTTTATCAAAAATACTTATTCAAACTTTGTGAAGTTATTTTCTTCCTGTTTCAGTATTTATGTGTGTGTGTAGTAATACGCACATTAACGTATGTGTAGTACACACGTTATTGTGTGTGTAGTAATAAACACGTTAATGTGTGTGTATTAACGTGTGTGTGTTTGTTAGGTGTGTGGCCCGAGGGTTCAGATGGCACCGACATCAACGCTCTGATCAGATCTCACAACAGGAAGGTGATCGCTCTGGCCGACGACTTCTGTAAAGTTCACCTGTTTGCCTACCCATGCTCCACCCCTAAGGTGAGACACACACACACACTTTTCTATCAAACTTCATTTAATTTATTAATTCTTACGATCAGAGTCCAATAAGACGGAAGCCTTTGACGTTCCTTCAAACACAAACAAGATTATCTGAGAATAATTTAAGTATTCTGGTTCTCAGTTGTACTGGGCTCCAGTTGTACTGGTTTCAGTATTTAATTACTCTAAACCAAAATATAGAAGTGTGGTGAACTGTTCCAAAGAACATTTAAGGAGCCTCAGTTCATCCCATAGATCAATAATGTGTCTATCCACAGGCTCCCAGCCACAAGTACAGCGCACACAGCAGTCATGTGACCAACGTCAGCTTCCTGTATAACGACAGTCACCTGATCTCCACTGGGGGTAAGGACACCAGCATCATGCAGTGGCGTTTGGTGGAGAAGTCTTCGCTCTCTCTCACCGACGGCCTCTTATCTAACTCTGCCCCCCACCGGGTGGACCCCATCTTCGCCCTGCCTCCTCCCGTAGCAGCCACGCCCACACGGGACCCCGTCATTCCTCCGACGGCCAATGGAACCCAAGAACCCTGCCCAGACACCCCGCCTCCTACAAAGCTAGCCCCGCCTACCTCTGAGTTAACCCCGCCCCCCTCAGACAGCACGGTGAGTCTGAAGGACAGCCTGGAGCCGAGTGATGACACGCCTAGTGATGACACGCCCAGTGATGACACGCCCAGTGATGAAGGGCTGCCCCCCCTCACCCCCCCCTCATAGTCAGACATGCTGTCTTTTTGAGGAACAGGCTGAGTTTCACACCTTGTGAGGACATTTTTACAAAGACGTTTTGTTTGTTCCTCAAGTTGTGTTGGACCTTTAAATTTCAGGGTTCAGACTTAGTCTTAAGGTTGGAATCAGGTTTACATTCAGTTTATGTGGGTTAGGCATGTAGCTAGTGATGGTTTAGTAAGAGTTAATACAATATGATACATAACTCAGTCAAATCACAGAGGATACACATGAAACAAGTATTGATATCATTCAATGTGACTTACACTTCCGGAGGACATCTGTGATGTCCATCCAGAATAAACGCTTTAGAACTTGAGAATCATCATGTTCTTAATTTTCTGCTGATCAGAGATCATTCAGCAGACATTTAATGTTGTTTAATGTCTCCATTTAACAACATTAAACGTTTAATTTCTCCATCAAACGTCTGATGTCTCCATTAAACATTTAATTTCTCCATCAAACGTCTGATGTCTCCGTCAAACGTTTGATGTCTCCGTCAAACGTCTGTCTCCATCAAACGTTTAATTTCTCCATTAAACGTCTGATGTCTCCATCAAACGTTTAATTTCTCCATTAAACGTCTGATGTTTCCGTCAAACGTCTGATGTCTCTATTAAACGATTAAACGTTTGATTTCTCCGTCAAACGTTTGATGTCTCCATTAAACGTTTGAGGTCTACATTAAACGTCTGCTGAAGTTTTACTTAATGTGAAAAAATAGAATCAAGAGTTCTCAGTGGTCCAGGTTTAATGGTTGCTTTAAGGCGAGGCCATGCGTTGTCAATGAGGGTCCCCAGAAGTATACAAGTACAAAAGTGTGTGTGTGTGCGTTGGGACTCGAACCAGTGTCACATGTTTTTTTCTTATCAGTCAGCTGTTAAAATCCACTTTCCTTCAGTTTAATCAAACGCGGTGTCACAGTTTGAAACACCTGGAGAGTCTGATTCACCTGAGGAAAGACTGGAAGAGGAGCAGTTACCTGTCATACCTGGACATTTACTCTCATCCTTTAAACAGTTTGAAAATCTCTCCTTGGTCCAGATGTGCTTTCTACTGCAGAGAGCAGAGGCCTGGAACACAGGTGTGACAGGTGGCTATCAGGTAACTTGTTCTCCTCCAATAAGAGTCGAGCAGTTGAACAGGAAGTGAACCTGCAAGTCTTAAATGTCTTTTAGAAACTGGTTGTTTTTTAAATTTGGTTTAATAATTCGTTGGCTATAAAAAAAAAAAACTAACGATGTTTTATCAGTGTCTTATAATGAAAAATACCTTTAACGATTATTGATTATGAGTTTCTAATGAATATTGATCAAAGCAATCATGTACGATGAGCTGCACACAGATTCTCACAATTTATAACAGAAAAGTCAAGTTTCATTCATTCATTTGACTTTGTTGCTCTATTATTTTGTTTAACTGCCAAACTCAATACTTAATTACAATAATTCAATTGAAAACTTCTGACTGATTCACAATAAAAGCCCTCCAGTGAGGAGACAGTACTATGGAAGGTGTTTAATGTAAATCATCCAAGATATACACAGTACAAACCAAAGAGAAGAGAGTAAAGTTAAACTACCACTCCCAAGGTGCATTTCACTAAGGGACATCCAATCACACAGCTCCACATTCTAAATGTTGATTTAGATCTGGTTTAATCATTAAATCTTTTAGCACCAGTCAGGTCCGGTCTGGAAAACCCATTTGTTGGATCTGTTTTGAGAACCTCGGACCTCAGACAGGTGAGCTTCAGTACAGAATGTCTGGAGATCAAGGATGAAATAAACAGGAAGTAAACAGAATGCAAACACATGACATCGACCTCCAGAATAAAAACTGTGACTCAAATGTTTTTTAATAGTCAGAAGTGGATCAGATGGAGACAGACAATCTGTTTGTATATACTGCAGATATCTGTATATTTCTGTTCACTCCTCAGCTACACTGTAAAAATCCCATTTAACGCTCACATCTCTCAGCCAATCTGGTCACAGGAAACACTTGAGAACCTCTCCCCTGATTGGCTAGATTCAGTGACTCACTGCTGATGTTTGTTTTTATCTCTTCTGGACCATTTCTGTTCAAAATGTAATCTGAATGTCATGATGACGTCACTCCGGACGGGGGGTGGGGCCTTTCAGTGGAAGACGGGGGGTGCGGGTCATTAATGTTTTTGCCTTTTTAATACTCTTCATCTTTCTTATGCTCGTCTCTCTGAAGGGATGGTTTTGAGTTTTGGGACTCACTGGATGTCCAAGGAGGGACGGTGCCGGGGGGGGGGGGGGGGGGTCATGTGGGGATTTCTGGATTCAAGCGTTTGTTTATTTTACAGTGTTCAGTAACGACATTGATACCCATGATGATGATGATGATGACGACAATATTCATGTGACTGTTTTGAGCCAATGTATTCTTCTGTGATGCATTCCTGTCAGACGGCAGACTGTACTGAAGATTTCAACAAAAAAATGCAAATAAATGTTTTAAAAACTGACAACTCACCTCAAGTTTCCTTCCTGTTGCTGTTTCCTAGGCGATCTGGTGGTACAGGTGAGTTCATCTCAGCCTGCAGTTTCTTCTCTGGCCTTCAGGTGTTGCTGTAGACCAGAGCACAGTATATAGAGGAACCTGTATTCATGTACAGCAGGAGCTTCTACTAGTTGCATAATCTGATACTATTGAACTTATCAATTACAACTTAATAAACAGCTATTAGATGTTTATAATGCGTGTTGCAAATTTGCATTTCAGGAGAGACTGAAGCTGCATCCACACTGCTATGCTTCCATTTAAAACGGGTTTTAAAATGAAAGCAATCTACGTCCACACAGTAGTCAGACATAGGCCTACTCTAATAAGAAAAGGTCTGGCTTGATACTTACATACCTGCAAATTTGTCGCTTTTCGGCGAAATTTGCCGTTTTGAATCAAAATATATCATCCACGTGAATCGTGTAGATCTGTAGAGGTTTTTTTTGCGGGGGGGGGTCAACTGGCCAGCCAGCGTTTCTCAGATTGGAGTGAGTCGAGGAGAAAAGGTGATGTCATGATCTTCGCAATAAAACATCTTTGACGTGTCTTCATTTCCCTCTGTTAAAGTTTAAGTTCCGTTATGTTCTGTTACCATTCAGACTTGCTGGGTTAAGTTAACGTCCACTGCATGCGGAACTTTGTGGACTGTTAACGTTCGTCAGTATCGCGATTTAGGAGGAAAACAAACGTAACGTGATGAAACATGCAGCCCCCCCGTGTTCTGGTTGCAGGTTGTTTTTTTAACTCAAAGTAGAATGAGGCGATTTTGTGGTGATAATAACTTGAAACATGAGGCCCAGATACTGATGAGATGATGAGGTCAAAGAGCTTCAGGAAGAGGAGGATGTCTGTAGCGCATGCTTGACGCAGGGCTGAGATGTGAGTGGAGGTGGGCCTGGATAAAGGTGGAGGTGGGCCTGGATAAAGGTGGAGGTCTAAACAGACGTGAGTATAGCTTCCTGCTGTCACAGTGTTTTAAATACATTGATAAGGCAGGGTATGCTAAATGCAGCCTCTGCTCCATGAGATGAACTACAGCAACAAGGGCTCACATGCCCTCTCATCACACTGTACACACCGTTCACTTAAGATCTTCCTCTATAATGTTCCTCTATAAACTGAAATGGACAAAGTTAGTTACAAGGCTGCAGGTCTTACTTTCTCTCTTACACACACATTCACACACACTCATAAAATAAACTTTAAAATGAACACTTACAAATCGAAGTTTACTAGATTATGGGTCAATAAATGTGGCTTACGTCTCACTCGTTTCCTCTCGGTTTCGTTGTCTGTTCTTACACTCTTCTGGGTGACTGGAAGTCCCTGTCGTACTGGAGAGCATTTATGCTTTTGTTCGTTTACAGTTTGTTCGTGAACTTCACAATAATTGTACAGAACAAAATAAGCATTAATAAGAAAAGGAAAGTCCTCCGTTTTGTGTCCATTGCCTTTCTCAAAGCGCAAACCTCTCTGTGTGTCAAACATTATGATTCTGTCTCCTCTCCCCCACCGACTCCCTCCCTTTCAAAATAAAAGCCCCATGGATTAACTGTATCTTAACATGAAGCTCAGAATAAGGCTTTTTTGTTTAAATACGTAATGCTCTTACTAATAATATGACAACTAGTTCTACTCCTGTTAATATTTCTAGTATTACTACTAATTATGCTACTGCTACTACTACTACTACTACTGCTTTTAGCTTCTTCAGATAATGCAGTTTAGCTTCCAACTCTGCCAGTTATAAATATAAACCAGAAGGTTTTTCATCAGTGTAGTTCAATGATTTTGGGCTTCAACATTTTTCAGGCAGTTTCACGTTTTAGTATTTTCAACAGTGCTTTGCAATTAATTTCAGCTTTCAGCATTTCAACGCATTTTCTCCTGTGTCTTTGATGAGGCTGGTAATAGTTTTTATTAATTAATAGTTTGAATTCAGAAGGAGGAACACTGCTGCTGCAATGTGTGTAAACTGGCAATAAGGTTCAGGGAGCTTATTGTTTCCTTCCTGTGCATGAAACACAGAGTTACTCCTCGGTCAAGGTTGCTGTGTTTTACTTGTGTACTTTTACTGTTGATACTCTAACTACATGAAACTGAAAGTACTTGTGTACTTTCACTTGAACCAAAAAACTTTAAAATTGTTCCTGAACATTTGACACACTCAGGAGGTTACTGGTTTATTAAGTTCACAGAAACAACACTGACACGTGAGTCAAAGTCCAGATAGGAGATCTCCCTCACTTTATTTCACTGCATGTTTTTCCATGATGGCATTATTTCCTGCGCTGTGATTGGCTCAAGCGTTGCAGCGGTTGGTGTGGCAACAGGTCCATCCAGGTTTAGAGCAGTTGTCCTTAGGAGTGCAACCCTTTTCTCCGTTATCTGCAACATTAAACAGCAAACTCATCGACAGAGCGTCCACACATGCCAGAGAATATTAATAAAAAGACTTTCATTTTCAAATTCATATTGTGTTTTTACAGAGATGCAAATGTAAATAGGTATTTATTGTCCAGATCTACTGGACCAACGTCTTAATCCTTAAGTGTTATTTTAAATTCCACACAAAGATCTTTAAAATCCCGATTTACACCCACCTCTGGTGTAGCAGGCCTGTTGAACTGGGCCGCTGCAATCCAGGAGCATGTTGTTGACCATCAGGAAATCCTCACCGTAACACTGGATTGTAAACTTCTGAGCTGCAACACAAACCTGAGACCTCACATATTTGTCGAAATAAACGTTGCAGGACTGTCAGGGAAAAAACTGAGTGGATGACCCAGAACAGGTAGACCCACATCAGCTTTAATGATTACACTTTCCATGACTGCCATCAGTGTAAATTCACACTTATTGATTAAAACAAATTAGTTCATGTTCATTTTTCACAAAGTTCATAGTCCCAAAAAATGAAGTAGTTCACGCTCACATTGGTTCTCCTGTTTTTTTTTTAAACTGGTCGGATGCTATGACATTTAAATAGTCTCTAAACCCGAGCACATAACAACCAGGCGTGTTCACGTGATATGAGGGCACAGAACAGTGCTGAGGTAGCTTTTCTTCGGATGTGATGAGTGCTAGCTTGACCCTCACTAACGACTGATGTCTCTGCCCTCTGCTGATTGAGTGCATTTGATCATGTTCATTAATGGATATGTTAAATTCACTGTTCACCAAAAAATTAACACGTTCCACGATTTAAATTATCATTAGTCACTTTCCATTTAAATATTACATTATTTACAGTTTCACATATTGCTTAAAGTGTATAATTAATATTTCTCACTGGGACTCAACTTGAATTTAACAAAAGCGGCCATTGCTGCTAACCCCAACCCTAACTCCAACTGCCTTATAATAATAATAATAATAATAATACATTTTATTTATATAGCGCTTTTCATAATACTCAAAGACACTTTACATTAAAATCATCATATATAAAAGGAATACACTAAAACATAAAATACACAATATCGGTCACACATTATCAGACTGCTATATTCTTGTGGTTGACCTGTAATAACCTCCGTAAATCATATATGTATGTTTTTGTTGCTAAAAAAGACCCTACATTTCCCTCAGAAAATACTTATGTAACAATATAGGTTGTTAGTCATTTGTTCAAATGGTTAAATGTGTAACCCAACCCCAGTGTGTGATCGTCCCTTCAGTTTAAATAGTTAAATATGTGAGTGTTTGATGATACCTCCAGTTCAAATAGTTAAATGTGTGAGTGTTTGATTGTACCTGAGCAAAGTGGCAGCAGCAGCAGCAGCAGTAGGTAAACCTTCATGATTCTGGTCTTTTGTCAATGCAACTCAACAAGCAGTACAAATTGAATAAGGAGAAGAACGAAGCTGGACTTTTATCCTTTGCTGACACACACACACACACACAAAACAAACAAAGGTGAACTGACAGACTAAGTGAACCGACGTCTGTTTGTTCAAAACTTGTTCAGTTCAAAGTTTTAAAAAGTAAATGAACAGTCATGTTTCTGATGAGTCATGGTTGAATTTTCTCGCACTTTGGACACTGAAGTAGAACAAACATCTGTTTGTCTCACTCCGAAAGTTTCTATTGATGGAAGCGAGTTAATAAATCAGCAGATATTACCTCCTCACAGATTTGTTGGTTTATTAGGTAAGAGGTAATGACCACAATTGCCGATTGGCAATCATCTATAAGTTAGGGTTAGTGCTAGCCTAACGAAATGTAGGGAGTGTTGGTTAGGGGATTGTGATTATGTGACTGGCTCCCAGCGAGATAATCCGTGCACTGTCCATCACTGCCTCACACCACAAAGCTCCTATCTCTCATTGAGGCCTTTGAGATGTGTGGATTGGGGTTAGGTTTCGGTGGGGACGTGGTGGAGGTCACAGGGAGCACTTGCACAAGGGGAACATTTATCTAAAAGAGATCTTCGAGTGTTATTTTCTTGGGAGCATAGGTTTGCTAAAAAGCCCCCTATAATAAACAACCTTTTAAAAGAATAAAAGTCGAAAATGGGATAAAAACAAAAAAGTTAAAAGGTTAAAATATCATAAAATAAATTATTAGAAGGGTTAAAAAAAGAACAGAGCAGACGCAAGACGGGCAACGGGAGTAGACACTTAAAAGAAACCCCAGGATCTCCATGGTCCGTCCCTCG
Organism: Anarhichas minor; assembly: GCF_050575085.1. Lineage (NCBI taxonomy): Eukaryota > Metazoa > Chordata > Actinopteri > Perciformes > Anarhichadidae > Anarhichas > Anarhichas minor. Next base: position 501,221 of record NW_027466600.1, read on the forward strand.
GTAGAGGTTCCTATAAAAGTCGGGTAAGTTAAAGGTACCATCCAAAATAAAATATAATAAATGTATGACTGTATTCATCTTCTGGAGCAACAACTGAACTTCTGACTCACCCAGAATCTGATAAGTATTGTATTCTTGCTTTAACTAAGTTGTCTTTATAGCTGTACTTAGGCTTGCCTCAGTTGTGATTGGACTGTGAGTTTCTGCCTGTCTGAGGAGGTGTGATTTAGTCTCAGCTAGGGTTAGGTTTGGGTAAGGACGTGACCACCTGGTGGAGGTCACGGGGGGCACGGGCACAAGGGGAATATTTATCTAAAAAGATCTCAGGTGTTCTTTTAAAGCAGCATAGATATGCTAAAAAATCCCCCATAGCAAACAACCTTCTAAAAGAATCAGTTAAAAATGAGTAAAAGGTTTAAAAAGACATCAGAGCAGAGGCAAAACAGGCAACGGGAGTTGACCATTAAAAGAAGCCCCAGGGTCTCCAAGGTCCGTCCCCCGGTGTGGATTCCTGTAAAATTCATAAAACGGCCAAACAAGGGGATAAAGGTATAAAAGCAAACCCGCACACAGTGTTTCCTTAATAAATATATAAATAAACATAAAAAAGATATAAATAACTAGAATATATAACAAATATAAAATGAGGATAAATAAACATACAGTATAGGTATACACACACACACACCCCACATCTAAAACTTTAAAAAATAAATAAATAAGTGCTTTAAAAAGTAAAACCATCCAAAAGTGAGGCAAGGTAAGGAAACACTGGGTTAAAAGGATAAGTGCCATAAAAAGGTGTAAGACTTTGCCCAATGACCTCTTCCCCCATCAGCCGTTAAGACGAAGGGAGAAAAAAACGGGTTAGGGTTAGGTTTAGGTAAAAACGTGACCACCTGGTGGAGGTCACGGGGGGCACGGGCGCAAGGGGAATATTTATCTAAAAAGATGTCACGTGTTCTTTTAAAACAGCATAAATATGCTTAAAAATCCCCCATAGCAAACAACCTTCTAAAAGAATCAGTTAAAAATGTGTAAAAGGTTTAAAAATACATCAGAGCAGAGGCAAGGCAGGCAACGGGAGTCGACCATTAAAAGAAACTCCAGGGTCTCCAAGGTCCGTCCCCCGGTGTGGGTTCCTATAAAATTCATAAAACGGCCAAACAAGGGGATAAAGGTATAAAAGCAAAGCCGCACACAGTGTTTCCTTAATAAATATGTAAATAAGCATAAAAAAGATATAAATAACTAGAATATATAACAAATATAAAAAAGGATAAATAAACATATAGTATAAATATACACACACACACACCCAACATCTAAAACTTTAAAAAATAAATAAATAAGTGCTTTAAGAAGTAAAACCATTCAAAAGTGAGGCAAGGTAAGGAAACACTGGGTTAAAAGGATAAGTGCCATAAAAAGGTGTACGACTTTGCCCAATGACCTCTTCCCCCATCAGCCGTTAAGGCGAAGGGAGAAAAAAAATGGGGGGAAAAGAGAAAGTTTTTTTGGAAAAAGTCGGGAGTCCAAAGTGGGCCTCGTCTGCCTGTAGAGTTAAAATAGATAAATGTATCAATAAGATTAAAAGACAAGATAAATATATTTATAAATAACACAATCAATAATTTAGGATAAAAGCATGCATAATATATTAAAACCACACATAAAAGATAAATGTAAATAATTTAGGATAAAGGCATGCATAATATATTAAAACCACATATAAAAGATAAATATATAAAAATAGATAAATAAATAAAATAAATAAAAAATAAAAAAATACAAAGAAAACATGTATATAAGGAAAATGCCATGGATACTGAGGGGTGGGGGAAAGGGAAGAGGGAAGAAGTTGAGGTATGGCAGACGAGGCTCCTGGATGAAAAGGAGGGGGGGGAAAAAAGGGGGAGGGTAGGGGTGGGACCATGGAGAACCGGAGCTGGTTTATTACTTAAAAGAGGTAAAAAAAGCCGGTTAAAAGAGTTGGACACAATTAGTATTTCTCATTAAGACCATCAGGTTCTATTGTTTTGAGTCTGTGTATCCATTTCCTCTCCTGGGATGGTGTGAGTTGAGGGTGTCCAGAAATGTATGAAAGTCCTGTTCTGTGTGATTCCAGAGGCCGAAGATGTCGTCCAGGTACCGGAAGTACAGGAGGGGTTTATGTTGGAGTTTGGTAAATGCCACCTCCTCCCAATGGGCCAGGTAGATGTCGGCATACGATGGTGAGTATTTCCGGCCCATTGCACAGCCACACAACTGGAGATAGTGCTTATTGTTGAATTTGAAGTCATTTCTGGTGAGGGTGATTTGTAATAACTGTATGATTTCTTTGTCGGGTCTGGCTGGGTCTGGGTGCTTATTAAAAAGGGTTAGGGTTGGGTTGGGGTTTTGGGGAACAATGCTGTGAAAACAGCAAGGTCCCACGATGCACGGTCCATCGCTGAGCTCCGACTCTGAGCCACCGGCGAGGTCACCATCACACCCCGGCCCCTCACACAGTTCGGTTTGTTCATTCTCCCACCGAGGTAAGTATCAATGTTCACAAGCATCCACACACGCCCAAACATCCAACCGTTCTGTCCCGACATATGAAAAAATTGGTCATAGTGCGCTAAAATATCTGACAAATTTGTCTTGATATTGCACTAAAAATTGTTATTATAAAAGCAGACTATATGGTCTTTACCCTGCGCTCATAGCAGACTGTATGGTCTTGGCCCTGCGCTCATAGCAGACTGTGTGGTCGTAACCCTGCGCTCATAGCAGACTATCTGGTCGTAACCCTGCGCTCATAGCAGACTGTTTGGTCTTAGCCCTGCGCTCACGATTAAGCCTCTGTCGCAACGTTTCGGAGATGTTCCTCCTTCATCAGGCAACTGGCTTAATTTTCCTACGTGAATTTCGTGACCGTTTTTTTGTCCCACTGTGCCTAATTGCCCCATCCTACAGTGAGGTTATGTTTAGGGCAAAGGACAAGGGACCGAATGCTTGTAGAACTGACCCCAATACCCGCTTCTCCATTGAGGTTGAGCTTAGGGCATAGGGCCAGGGAAAAGATTAAAACTGGAGGGTTAGGGTTAGGGTGTTAGGGTTAGGGTTGGGTTGGGGTTTTGGGGAACAATGCTGTGAAAAGGGTTAGGGTTGGGTTAGGGTTAGGGTTAGGGGTTAGGGTTAGGGTTAGGGTTAGGGTTAGGGTTAGGTGCAAGGGGAACAAAGAAGTCTGGCTGCACTTAGGGTTAGGGTTAGGGTTAGGGGTTAGGGTTAGGGTTAGGGTTAGGGTTAGGTGCAAGGGGAACAAAGAAGTCTGGCTGCACTTAGGGTTAGGTTTGGGTTCGGGTTATGGGAGAGTGCTGTAAATACAGTCCAGCCCCCGGTGCACTGTCCATCACAGAGCCATGCTCCGAATCCCTCAATGTTCGTTCAAACCCTGTGGGTCCTTGGTCCCGAGTTTAGCGATCCATCTCATCTCGGCCTTCTTCCTCTGTGCCGTGGTCCAGCAGGCGTTAGTCTCGACGACTGTTGTTGTGAGTGCTTCCAGTCCATGTAAGAGAAAGTGTCTAACTAGTGGTGTATCAGTCTTCTTTCTCTTGGTAATGTTGTACTTGTGTTGTGCAAAGCGTGTGGAAAGCATATTGCCAGTTTCACCCACATATTGTAATTTACACTTTGTGCATGAAATATTGTAAACACAGTTTTTGGTGAAAGGGTCTCCTCTGGTTAGGATTTTAAATATTTCCCCTGTGCTGTTATTACAGAGCCACTGTCTATGTCTAAAGTAATCTTTTTGTACTGTGGGCCTTGGTTTTAAAAGTGGTTGTATTTTAGCCTTTACTAAGTGATCCTGTAAGTTTTTATTCCTTCTGAACGCTGGTATGATACTGTGATTACTTAGGGTGGGAGACCCTTTGATGCACGTATTGAAGTTGATTCTGAGTTGGTTGGATAATTTCTTGGTGGACGGAGAGTAGGTGGTGATGAGTGGAAGGCTTGAAGTAAGTGCTGTAGGTTTAACCTCCAGAAATGATTTGAGGCCCTTTCTACAGAAGGTCCTAGAGTACCCCCTAGTGGACAATGCTCGAAATAGAATTGTGACCGCTTCCTTGAAATCATTCTGTCCTGTGCAGATTCTGTGAAATCTAAGTAATTGTGATTTGATTAGTCCCGCGTACGTATGTTTGGGATGGAAACTGGTCTTGTGGAGGAGAGCATGTGTGTCTGTTTCTTTAAAGAACACTTTGATATCTAAACATTGATTTTTTTGGAAATTGTTTCCTTTAAAAATTGTCGTGTCCAGAAAATCCACCGACTTCAGACTGCTCGTTGATTTAATTTTAATCGAGTCCCTGTGGGTATTGAGGGTATTTAGGAAGCTCTCAAATTCTAGTTGGTTATGGGTCCACACCCCCCAGATATCATCGAGGTATCTATAATAATGGAGCGGCTTTTTTTCACATGCCTGCAGTGCTGTAGTCTCCCATTCAGCCATGAAGATATTGGCATAAGCTGGTGCGAATTTTTTGCCCATGGCTGTTCCTTTAATTTGTAAGAACCATTCCTCGTTGAATTGGAAATCATTTCTGGTCAGATTAATCTTCAGTAATTCCAGTAGCTCTTTATCAGGCCTCTTTATGTTACGCTGTTTTTGGAAGGCGTTTTTTATAGCCTGTAATCCCTCTTCAATGTCTATGTTGGTGTATAAGCTCTCAATATCTAAGGTAAAGAGGATGGCTTCTTCAGGAATCTTCAGTTTCTTTACTATGTTCACGAAATGATAAGTGTCTTTAATATAGCTGGGATGTGTGATTGAAAGAGGATTTAAAAAGTGGTCCAAATACTCCGCCGTGTGGTAGGTCTCGCTGCTGCAGTCTGAGACAATAGGACGGCCTGGTGGAATTTGATGAGGTAAGCTCCATTTACTGGGATCTTTGTGGATCTTAGGGAGCATATAAAAGATTCTGGCTCTGGGTGTGGAGTCCCCTATCAGGTAGTGCTTCTGTTTAGTGTTAATAAATCTTTTGTCGTGTAAAGATTGGATGATTTTATTAACTAAGGGGATGGTGTCCAGATAGATAGGTTTATCTAATTGAATATAATATTTCTCATCCTTCAGTTGTCTGTAGCCTTCCCACAAATATTGTTCTCTATCCAAAATTACTATGGCACTCCCTTTATCTGCCGGTTTGATGACAATCTGTTTATTGTCTTTTAATTGTTTGAGGGCCAGAATTTCAGAATTGCTAAGATTAGGAGGAATTTGGTGAACTTTAAATTTGGTGTCAAAATATCTGTCGTCCGCTCTGATGATATTATCAATTTCTGGTGGAATTACAGTTTTTGGAGGAGTCCATGTTGACTTGTGAATAAACGGAAGTCTTTTAGTAGGAGGCTTATGCTCGTAGTAGGCCGCTAATCTGAGTGTTCTGTGATATTGTTGTACATCATACTTGGTTTGTGGGATCAGATCCCTATTAGTGCCCTGAGTGGGAATAAAATTGAGTCCCCGGGAAAGCAGAGATATCTGTTCAGTGGTCAATTTTACATTCTTGGTTAAATTGATAACCGATTTGTTCCCCTCCTGTAGCGGCAGGCTTATGGGGATACTTAATTTAAATGTGCGCACCAGTGGTCAAATATGATTTTTCCGGTCTCATTTGTCCAATGAACATTGTCTGCTTCAGTTTTGAATTGTGTGCTGGGTAACATAGGAATGTACTCACCCAGTAGTGCAATGTATGTGTTGAGCTGTGTTAAGTTATGTTTCTCCTTCTCTGTCAGGCTGTTGGAAAAGTTAATTTGTGGGATGATGATCCGAGCCTGGGGAAAGGTAGTTTTAGCCACTCTCAGCATGCTCTGCAGTTGCTTGATGGACGTCTCTTTAGTCTTTTGGTCCCGATTGCAGATTCCGAAGGACATGATGATCTTCTCCACCGTGACGTGTGTTGTAGTGTTTTGCAGAATGCCCTCAGCGTTCCTGAAGTTGGCCCCTGGAAACGAATCGATCTGAAGGTCAGTTATGGTGTGTGGTGGCAGAGTAGACACATTTGAGTCTCCCATGATGACATGTTTTTTGTGGATGTTAAGATGCCATTCTTTTAGCTTTCTGGACGACGTCATGTGTCTTGAAGGGCGAAAGGGGCCCGCTGTGTGGGGTGTGAGGAGTACTCCCGTGCCGGCTGCCGGGGTAAGCAGGGTCTGCACTGCTGTGTGCAACGTTTCAGTAGATCTGAGTGTCGGGGCGATGGGACCCCCGCTGGGAGGACCAGCCTCACTCACCCTGGTCTCCTCCTCTGGGAGGATGGTGCTGTGAGTCGGCGAGAGTTCATCAATGGAGCTTGTGTCGTGTGAGACGCAGCCATTCCCCTGTGTGGGTGTGTGTGTGCTGGAAGATGGAGACTGGGTGGGCTGTGATGCGTCACCCAAAGTGAAGGGAAACATCCTGCGGATCCTCTGAGGTAGTGGAAGGTGCTGTAGAGGAGTGGCTGTGAAGAGGTCCTCCTCTGGTGTGTCCTCAACCACGCGCAGAGATGGCTCTGACCTCGCTGCGGAGAGAGGCCGACTGTGAGAAGTCCACCCATCCTCCAGTGTTGTGGGGACCGGAGTGTGTGCTGGCGTCTGAAGTGCACGGGGGGACATGTCCGTGGCAGCAGCGTGCAGCAAGGCTGTGGTCAGACCCGAAGCTGTAGCTGCGCCAGAGCCCCGACCTTGTGGTGGGAGGTCTCTCTTCGCGCCGACTCGGGGGGCTGAAATCTCCGGTGTGTGCATGTGTGTGTCAGTCTGCTCCTGCAGTCGTGTCAGTTCCGCCGTGATGATCTCTTCAGTCTCGGTCAGTGTTTCAGGCGTCAATCTGCGGCCGAAATGTCTCTTAGCCCAGTTAGACGCTATTTCGAACGGGGCATGCCACTCAGGTGACTCTAATATGTGCAGTTCACCTATTTCTTTTTCAATAACCTGTTCATAGTGGTTACGGAGAATGACGAGTGTCGTGTGTGCCCAGTTTTTGGCGTTGCCCTCAATCAGTTGTGATGTCTGTGTGTTAGGTACTGCAGGTTTAATCAAAATGGTTAACTGTTTCGTCATTTTGTCAATTGACACTGGAGTTTTTTCAGTACTCACATTAGAGAAGTGGTGAAATGCCTTGATTGTTCTGTGTAAGATGTGGCATTTGAGGGCAAAGTCTGGATCATCTGACCTTGGTTTATTCTCATCTCGATCTCTCACTTCAGGTTGATTACGAGTCTTGACTTGTGGGTGGTTCTCCCTCCTCCTATCTTCAGTGTTGATCTGTCGTATGTGCGCGTCTCTGCGCCTGGGCGCGTCTCTGCGTCTGGGCACCTGTTGCGGCTCCGCGCGTCGTCGGCTCTCCTCTCCATAATTGACGCGAAGTGGCGAGTTGCGTCTTCCGTAGTCCTCACGAAAGCGGCTCGGAGAATCCCCTCTGCGAACCATGTAACCTCCGCGTGGAGGGTCCGGTCTGTAGTAGGGCTCATCCCTGCGTTTCCGCGATGCGCTGTAGCTGTCCCTGTGTCTGTTCACCGTGTCGGGCAAGCGTCTTTCGCGCCGATGCAGCGATGGCTCTAGTCGGTCCTGACGAGGCTGGTTGCGTCGGGGAGAGACCCGGTCGTGGACGGGCAGGCCCGTCCTGGTCACGGAAGCGTAGGTTCTGCGTCGGTGACGGGAAGGCGACCTGCGGCGGTGGGGCGAACTGGGGGCGTCCTGGCGAAGTTCAGGAGCGCGTCCCCTCCGTGCGCTAATGTCCGCTCTCCTACCTCCATCATTAGCGGGAGCTCCGCGGTAGTGCTGGGATCTGTCCCTCCCTCTGTACGTGGCAGTGGGATAGATGTCTCGCTCCGGGCTGCGATACCTTCCATGGCGGCCCCTCTTGTAGGTCACCGTGGTCCATTCCTCTCTGTTCAGTCGTCCGTGGTAGCTCATGCTAAGCTAGCCCCGTGTGTGTTTTGTAGGCCAGGAAAAAGTTACAGAAGCACTTTGGACTATTTATTTTGGCCAAACAGTGAAGCAAATAAAATGAATGAAAAAATAAAAAATGATACAGCAACGTTTCGATTTATATTAAATCTTCTTCAGGCTGATAAATTGTATAAAACTAATTGATTGTGAAGAGCGTGATGCCGCGAGTCAACTTACTCAGCGAACCCGCTTGAAAAAGGAGGGACCGGAAGCCAAGGTTGGCTTTACAACAGGTCAGAGGTCAAACGTCACTTTACGTGAAGACGTAAAATTAGACCTAACTTTACGGTCAGCAGTTATTTACATCCTTTTTCCTTTGTAACATAACATGCAACCATTAAACATGTAAAAAATGAATATATATATATATGCACACATAAACCATGTTTGCAATTTGTGTGTGTGTGTGGAAAAGGTAATAAGCTTCAGTGCATTTAACCAATATAATGTTCTGGCATAACTTTGGAACAGGTAATAAGCTTCAGTGCATTTAACCAATATAATGTTCTGGCATAACTTAGGAACAGGTAATAAGCTTCAGTGCATTTAACCAATATAATGTTCTGGCATAACTTTGGAACAGGTAATAAGCTTCAGTGCATTTAACCAATATAATGTTCTGGCATAACTTTGGAACAGGTAATAAGCTTCAGTGCATTTAACCAATATAATGTTCTGGCATACCTTTGGAACTCAACATTTGTAAAATACACAAATATATGTCACATTTGTACAGACAGGAGGTGGAAACCCTTGACCATAATAGCAGGTAAGTATTTAACAGGTAAGTATTTAACAGGTAAGTATTTAACACTGATAGTGAAGAGGCCTAAACTGTAAGGTTGAGTTTAGGGCTCTTACAAGGAGGTTAAGTTTAGGAAAAAACCTTTGGGTTGGGCTTCAGGTAAGTAAGTGGTTGTGTTTAGGTCTGGGTCCGGGTTGAGGTGAGGTCAGAGTTAAGGTTAAAGTGGGTCCAAATTAGGTTTAGGTCAGGCTGACGGTGAGGTCAGGGTTAAGGTTAAAGTAGGTCCAAATTAGGTTTAGGTCAGGTTGAAGGTGAGGTCAGGGTTAAGGTTAAAGTAGGTCCAAATTAGGTTTAAAGGTGAGGTCAGGGTTAAGGTTAAAGTAGGTCCAAATTAGGTTTAGGTCAGGTTGAAGGTGAGGTCCGGGTTGAGAGAAGATAAGGTTAGAGTTAGGCGCAGGATCAGGAATGAGGGAAATATACAAACATCAAAGGGAAAAGGAACAAAGCAAAGGAGGCACTGGCTGGTCAGGTTTGGGTTCGGGTTATGGGAGAGTGCTGTAAATACAGTCCAGCCCCCGGTGCACTGTCCATCACAGAGCCATGCTCCGAATCCCTCAATGTTCGTTCAAACCCTGTGGGTCCTTGGTCCCGAGTTTAGCGATCCATCTCATCTCGGCCTTCTTCCTCTGTGCCGTGGTCCAGCAGGCGTTAGTCTCGACGACTGTTGTTGTGAGTGCTTCCAGTCCATGTAAGAGAAAGTGTCTAACTAGTGGTGTATCAGTCTTCTTTCTCTTGGTAATGTTGTACTTGTGTTGTGCAAAGCGTGTGGAAAGCATATTGCCAGTTTCACCCACATATTGTAATTTACACTTTGTGCATGAAATATTGTAAACACAGTTTTTGGTGAAAGGGTCTCCTCTGGTTAGGATTTTAAATATTTCCCCTGTGCTGTTATTACAGAGCCACTGTCTATGTCTAAAGTAATCTTTTTGTACTGTGGGCCTTGGTTTTAAAAGTGGTTGTATTTTAGCCTTTACTAAGTGATCCTGTAAGTTTTTATTCCTTCTGAACGCTGGTATGATACTGTGATTACTTAGGGTGGGAGACCCTTTGATGCACGTATTGAAGTTGATTCTGAGTTGGTTGGATAATTTCTTGGTGGACGGAGAGTAGGTGGTGATGAGTGGAAGGCTTGAAGTAAGTGCTGTAGGTTTAACCTCCAGAAATGATTTGAGGCCCTTTCTACAGAAGGTCCTAGAGTACCCCCTAGTGGACAATGCTCGAAATAGAATTGTGACCGCTTCCTTGAAATCATTCTGTCCTGTGCAGATTCTGTGAAATCTAAGTAATTGTGATTTGATTAGTCCCGCGTACGTATGTTTGGGATGGAAACTGGTCTTGTGGAGGAGAGCATGTGTGTCTGTTTCTTTAAAGAACACTTTGATATCTAAACATTGATTTTTTTGGAAATTGTTTCCTTTAAAAATTGTCGTGTCCAGAAAATCCACCGACTTCAGACTGCTCGTTGATTTAATTTTAATCGAGTCCCTGTGGGTATTGAGGGTATTTAGGAAGCTCTCAAATTCTAGTTGGTTATGGGTCCACACCCCCCAGATATCATCGAGGTATCTATAATAATGGAGCGGCTTTTTTTCACATGCCAGCAGTGCTGTAGTCTCCCATTCAGCCATGAAGATATTGGCATAAGCTGGTGCGAATTCTTTGCCCATGGCTGTTCCTTTAATTTGTAAGAACCATTCCTCGTTGAATTGGAAATCATTTCTGGTCAGATTAATCTTCAGTAATTCCAGTAGCTCTTTATCAGGCCTCTTTATGTTACGCTGTTTTTGGAAGGCGTTTTTTATAGCCTGTAATCCCTCTTCAATGTCTATGTTGGTGTATAAGCTCTCAATATCTAAGGTAAAGAGGATGGCTTCTTCAGGAATCTTCAGTTTCTTTACTATGTTCACGAAATGATAAGTGTCTTTAATATAGCTGGGATGTGTGATTGAAAGAGGATTTAAAAAGTGGTCCAAATACTCCGCCGTGTGGTAGGTCTCGCTGCTGCAGTCTGAGACAATAGGACGGCCTGGTGGAATTTGATGAGGTAAGCTCCATTTACTGGGATCTTTGTGGATCTTAGGGAGCATATAAAAGATTCTGGCTCTGGGTGTGGAGTCCCCTATCAGGTAGTGCTTCTGTTTAGTGTTAATAAATCTTTTGTCGTGTAAAGATTGGATGATTTTATTAACTAAGGGGATGGTGTCCAGATAGATAGGTTTATCTAATTGAATATAATATTTCTCATCCTTCAGTTGTCTGTAGCCTTCCCACAAATATTGTTCTCTATCCAAAATTACTATGGCACTCCCTTTATCTGCCGGTTTGATGACAATCTGTTTATTGTCTTTTAATTGTTTGAGGGCCAGAATTTCAGAATTGCTAAGATTAGGAGGAATTTGGTGAACTTTAAATTTGGTGTCAAAATATCTGTCGTCCGCTCTGATGATATTATCAATTTCTGGTGGAATTACAGTTTTTGGAGGAGTCCATGTTGACTTGTGAATAAACGGAAGTCTTTTAGTAGGAGGCTTATGCTCGTAGTAGGCCGCTAATCTGAGTGTTCTGTGATATTGTTGTACATCATACTTGGTTTGTGGGATCAGATCCCTATTAGTGCCCTGAGTGGGAATAAAATTGAGTCCCCGGGAAAGCAGAGATATCTGTTCAGTGGTCAATTTTACATTCTTGGTTAAATTGATAACCGATTTGTTCCCCTCCTGTAGCGGCAGGCTTATGGGGATACTTAATTTAAATGTGCGCACCAGTGGTCAAATATGATTTTTCCGGTCTCATTTGTCCAATGAACATTGTCTGCTTCAGTTTTGAATTGTGTGCTGGGTAACATAGGAATGTACTCACCCAGTAGTGCAATGTATGTGTTGAGCTGTGTTAAGTTATGTTTCTCCTTCTCTGTCAGGCTGTTGGAAAAGTTAATTTGTGGGATGATGATCCGAGCCTGGGGAAAGGTAGTTTTAGCCACTCTCAGCATGCTCTGCAGTTGCTTGATGGACGTCTCTTTAGTCTTTTGGTCCCGATTGCAGATTCCGAAGGACATGATGATCTTCTCCACCGTGACGTGTGTTGTAGTGTTTTGCAGAATGCCCTCAGCGTTCCTGAAGTTGGCCCCTGGAAACGAATCGATCTGAAGGTCAGTTATGGTGTGTGGTGGCAGAGTAGACACATTTGAGTCTCCCATGATGACATGTTTTTTGTGGATGTTAAGATGCCATTCTTTTAGCTTTCTGGACGACGTCATGTGTCTTGAAGGGCGAAAGGGGCCCGCTGTGTGGGGTGTGAGGAGTACTCCCGTGCCGGCTGCCGGGGTAAGCAGGGTCTGCACTGCTGTGTGCAACGTTTCAGTAGATCTGAGTGTCGGGGCGATGGGACCCCCGCTGGGAGGACCAGCCTCACTCACCCTGGTCTCCTCCTCTGGGAGGATGGTGCTGTGAGTCGGCGAGAGTTCATCAATGGAGCTTGTGTCGTGTGAGACGCAGCCATTCCCCTGTGTGGGTGTGTGTGTGCTGGAAGATGGAGACTGGGTGGGCTGTGATGCGTCACCCAAAGTGAAGGGAAACATCCTGCGGATCCTCTGAGGTAGTGGAAGGTGCTGTAGAGGAGTGGCTGTGAAGAGGTCCTCCTCTGGTGTGTCCTCAACCACGCGCAGAGATGGCTCTGACCTCGCTGCGGAGAGAGGCCGACTGTGAGAAGTCCACCCATCCTCCAGTGTTGTGGGGACCGGAGTGTGTGCTGGCGTCTGAAGTGCACGGGGGGACATGTCCGTGGCAGCAGCGTGCAGCAAGGCTGTGGTCAGACCCGAAGCTGTAGCTGCGCCAGAGCCCCGACCTTGTGGTGGGAGGTCTCTCTTCGCGCCGACTCGGGGGGCTGAAATCTCCGGTGTGTGCATGTGTGTGTCAGTCTGCTCCTGCAGTCGTGTCAGTTCCGCCGTGATGATCTCTTCAGTCTCGGTCAGTGTTTCAGGCGTCAATCTGCGGCCGAAATGTCTCTTAGCCCAGTTAGACGCTATTTCGAACGGGGCATGCCACTCAGGTGACTCTAATATGTGCAGTTCACCTATTTCTTTTTCAATAACCTGTTCATAGTGGTTACGGAGAATGACGAGTGTCGTGTGTGCCCAGTTTTTGGCGTTGCCCTCAATCAGTTGTGATGTCTGTGTGTTAGGTACTGCAGGTTTAATCAAAATGGTTAACTGTTTCGTCATTTTGTCAATTGACACTGGAGTTTTTTCAGTACTCACATTAGAGAAGTGGTGAAATGCCTTGATTGTTCTGTGTAAGATGTGGCATTTGAGGGCAAAGTCTGGATCATCTGACCTTGGTTTATTCTCATCTCGATCTCTCACTTCAGGTTGATTACGAGTCTTGACTTGTGGGTGGTTCTCCCTCCTCCTATCTTCAGTGTTGATCTGTCGTATGTGCGCGTCTCTGCGCCTGGGCGCGTCTCTGCGTCTGGGCACCTGTTGCGGCTCCGCGCGTCGTCGGCTCTCCTCTCCATAATTGACGCGAAGTGGCGAGTTGCGTCTTCCGTAGTCCTCACGAAAGCGGCTCGGAGAATCCCCTCTGCGAACCATGTAACCTCCGCGTGGAGGGTCCGGTCTGTAGTAGGGCTCATCCCTGCGTTTCCGCGATGCGCTGTAGCTGTCCCTGTGTCTGTTCACCGTGTCGGGCAAGCGTCTTTCGCGCCGATGCAGCGATGGCTCTAGTCGGTCCTGACGAGGCTGGTTGCGTCGGGGAGAGACCCGGTCGTGGACGGGCAGGCCCGTCCTGGTCACGGAAGCGTAGGTTCTGCGTCGGTGACGGGAAGGCGACCTGCGGCGGTGGGGCGAACTGGGGGCGTCCTGGCGAAGTTCAGGAGCGCGTCCCCTCCGTGCGCTAATGTCCGCTCTCCTACCTCCATCATTAGCGGGAGCTCCGCGGTAGTGCTGGGATCTGTCCCTCCCTCTGTACGTGGCAGTGGGATAGATGTCTCGCTCCGGGCTGCGATACCTTCCATGGCGGCCCCTCTTGTAGGTCACCGTGGTCCATTCCTCTCTGTTCAGTCGTCCGTGGTAGCTCATGCTAAGCTAGCCCCGTGTGTGTTTTGTAGGCCAGGAAAAAGTTACAGAAGCACTTTGGACTATTTATTTTGGCCAAACAGTGAAGCAAATAAAATGAATGAAAAAATAAAAAATGATACAGCAACGTTTCGATTTATATTAAATCTTCTTCAGGCTGATAAATTGTATAAAACTAATTGATTGTGAAGAGCGTGATGCCGCGAGTCAACTTACTCAGCGAACCCGCTTGAAAAAGGAGGGACCGGAAGCCAAGGTTGGCTTTACAACAGGTCAGAGGTCAAACGTCACTTTACGTGAAGACGTAAAATTAGACCTAACTTTACGGTCAGCAGTTATTTACATCCTTTTTCCTTTGTAACATAACATGCAACCATTAAACATGTAAAAAATGAATATATATATATATGCACACATAAACCATGTTTGCAATTTGTGTGTGTGTGTGGAAAAGGTAATAAGCTTCAGTGCATTTAACCAATATAATGTTCTGGCATAACTTTGGAACAGGTAATAAGCTTCAGTGCATTTAACCAATATAATGTTCTGGCATAACTTAGGAACAGGTAATAAGCTTCAGTGCATTTAACCAATATAATGTTCTGGCATAACTTTGGAACAGGTAATAAGCTTCAGTGCATTTAACCAATATAATGTTCTGGCATAACTTTGGAACAGGTAATAAGCTTCAGTGCATTTAACCAATATAATGTTCTGGCATACCTTTGGAACTCAACATTTGTAAAATACACAAATATATGTCACATTTGTACAGACAGGAGGTGGAAACCCTTGACCATAATAGCAGGTAAGTATTTAACAGGTAAGTATTTAACAGGTAAGTATTTAACACTGATAGTGAAGAGGCCTAAACTGTAAGGTTGAGTTTAGGGCTCTTACAAGGAGGTTAAGTTTAGGAAAAAACCTTTGGGTTGGGCTTCAGGTAAGTAAGTGGTTGTGTTTAGGTCTGGGTCCGGGTTGAGGTGAGGTCAGAGTTAAGGTTAAAGTGGGTCCAAATTAGGTTTAGGTCAGGCTGACGGTGAGGTCAGGGTTAAGGTTAAAGTAGGTCCAAATTAGGTTTAGGTCAGGTTGAAGGTGAGGTCAGGGTTAAGGTTAAAGTAGGTCCAAATTAGGTTTAAAGGTGAGGTCAGGGTTAAGGTTAAAGTAGGTCCAAATTAGGTTTAGGTCAGGTTGAAGGTGAGGTCCGGGTTGAGAGAAGATAAGGTTAGAGTTAGGCGCAGGATCAGGAATGAGGGAAATATACAAACATCAAAGGGAAAAGGAACAAAGCAAAGGAGGCACTGGCTGGTCAGGTTTGGGTTCGGGTTATGGGAGAGTGCTGTAAATACAGTCCAGCCCCCGGTGCACTGTCCATCACAGAGCCATGCTCCGAATCCCTCAATGTTCGTTCAAACCCTGTGGGTCCTTGGTCCCGAGTTTAGCGATCCATCTCATCTCGGCCTTCTTCCTCTGTGCCGTGGTCCAGCAGGCGTTAGTCTCGACGACTGTTGTTGTGAGTGCTTCCAGTCCATGTAAGAGAAAGTGTCTAACT
This sequence comes from Anarhichas minor, assembly GCF_050575085.1. NCBI lineage: Eukaryota > Metazoa > Chordata > Actinopteri > Perciformes > Anarhichadidae > Anarhichas > Anarhichas minor. The sequence goes on from NW_027466600.1 coordinate 516,632, forward strand.
AGTGGTGTATCAGTCTTCTTTCTCTTGGTAATGTTGTACTTGTGTTGTGCAAAGCGTGTGGAAAGCATATTGCCAGTTTCACCCACATATTGTAATTTACACTTTGTGCATGAAATATTGTAAACACAGTTTTTGGTGAAAGGGTCTCCTCTGGTTAGGATTTTAAATATTTCCCCTGTGCTGTTATTACAGAGCCACTGTCTATGTCTAAAGTAATCTTTTTGTACTGTGGGCCTTGGTTTTAAAAGTGGTTGTATTTTAGCCTTTACTAAGTGATCCTGTAAGTTTTTATTCCTTCTGAACGCTGGTATGATACTGTGATTACTTAGGGTGGGAGACCCTTTGATGCACGTATTGAAGTTGATTCTGAGTTGGTTGGATAATTTCTTGGTGGACGGAGAGTAGGTGGTGATGAGTGGAAGGCTTGAAGTAAGTGCTGTAGGTTTAACCTCCAGAAATGATTTGAGGCCCTTTCTACAGAAGGTCCTAGAGTACCCCCTAGTGGACAATGCTCGAAATAGAATTGTGACCGCTTCCTTGAAATCATTCTGTCCTGTGCAGATTCTGTGAAATCTAAGTAATTGTGATTTGATTAGTCCCGCGTACGTATGTTTGGGATGGAAACTGGTCTTGTGGAGGAGAGCATGTGTGTCTGTTTCTTTAAAGAACACTTTGATATCTAAACATTGATTTTTTTGGAAATTGTTTCCTTTAAAAATTGTCGTGTCCAGAAAATCCACCGACTTCAGACTGCTCGTTGATTTAATTTTAATCGAGTCCCTGTGGGTATTGAGGGTATTTAGGAAGCTCTCAAATTCTAGTTGGTTATGGGTCCACACCCCCCAGATATCATCGAGGTATCTATAATAATGGAGCGGCTTTTTTTCACATGCCTGCAGTGCTGTAGTCTCCCATTCAGCCATGAAGATATTGGCATAAGCTGGTGCGAATTTTTTGCCCATGGCTGTTCCTTTAATTTGTAAGAACCATTCCTCGTTGAATTGGAAATCATTTCTGGTCAGATTAATCTTCAGTAATTCCAGTAGCTCTTTATCAGGCCTCTTTATGTTACGCTGTTTTTGGAAGGCGTTTTTTATAGCCTGTAATCCCTCTTCAATGTCTATGTTGGTGTATAAGCTCTCAATATCTAAGGTAAAGAGGATGGCTTCTTCAGGAATCTTCAGTTTCTTTACTATGTTCACGAAATGATAAGTGTCTTTAATATAGCTGGGATGTGTGATTGAAAGAGGATTTAAAAAGTGGTCCAAATACTCCGCCGTGTGGTAGGTCTCGCTGCTGCAGTCTGAGACAATAGGACGGCCTGGTGGAATTTGATGAGGTAAGCTCCATTTACTGGGATCTTTGTGGATCTTAGGGAGCATATAAAAGATTCTGGCTCTGGGTGTGGAGTCCCCTATCAGGTAGTGCTTCTGTTTAGTGTTAATAAATCTTTTGTCGTGTAAAGATTGGATGATTTTATTAACTAAGGGGATGGTGTCCAGATAGATAGGTTTATCTAATTGAATATAATATTTCTCATCCTTCAGTTGTCTGTAGCCTTCCCACAAATATTGTTCTCTATCCAAAATTACTATGGCACTCCCTTTATCTGCCGGTTTGATGACAATCTGTTTATTGTCTTTTAATTGTTTGAGGGCCAGAATTTCAGAATTGCTAAGATTAGGAGGAATTTGGTGAACTTTAAATTTGGTGTCAAAATATCTGTCGTCCGCTCTGATGATATTATCAATTTCTGGTGGAATTACAGTTTTTGGAGGAGTCCATGTTGACTTGTGAATAAACGGAAGTCTTTTAGTAGGAGGCTTATGCTCGTAGTAGGCCGCTAATCTGAGTGTTCTGTGATATTGTTGTACATCATACTTGGTTTGTGGGATCAGATCCCTATTAGTGCCCTGAGTGGGAATAAAATTGAGTCCCCGGGAAAGCAGAGATATCTGTTCAGTGGTCAATTTTACATTCTTGGTTAAATTGATAACCGATTTGTTCCCCTCCTGTAGCGGCAGGCTTATGGGGATACTTAATTTAAATGTGCGCACCAGTGGTCAAATATGATTTTTCCGGTCTCATTTGTCCAATGAACATTGTCTGCTTCAGTTTTGAATTGTGTGCTGGGTAACATAGGAATGTACTCACCCAGTAGTGCAATGTATGTGTTGAGCTGTGTTAAGTTATGTTTCTCCTTCTCTGTCAGGCTGTTGGAAAAGTTAATTTGTGGGATGATGATCCGAGCCTGGGGAAAGGTAGTTTTAGCCACTCTCAGCATGCTCTGCAGTTGCTTGATGGACGTCTCTTTAGTCTTTTGGTCCCGATTGCAGATTCCGAAGGACATGATGATCTTCTCCACCGTGACGTGTGTTGTAGTGTTTTGCAGAATGCCCTCAGCGTTCCTGAAGTTGGCCCCTGGAAACGAATCGATCTGAAGGTCAGTTATGGTGTGTGGTGGCAGAGTAGACACATTTGAGTCTCCCATGATGACATGTTTTTTGTGGATGTTAAGATGCCATTCTTTTAGCTTTCTGGACGACGTCATGTGTCTTGAAGGGCGAAAGGGGCCCGCTGTGTGGGGTGTGAGGAGTACTCCCGTGCCGGCTGCCGGGGTAAGCAGGGTCTGCACTGCTGTGTGCAACGTTTCAGTAGATCTGAGTGTCGGGGCGATGGGACCCCCGCTGGGAGGACCAGCCTCACTCACCCTGGTCTCCTCCTCTGGGAGGATGGTGCTGTGAGTCGGCGAGAGTTCATCAATGGAGCTTGTGTCGTGTGAGACGCAGCCATTCCCCTGTGTGGGTGTGTGTGTGCTGGAAGATGGAGACTGGGTGGGCTGTGATGCGTCACCCAAAGTGAAGGGAAACATCCTGCGGATCCTCTGAGGTAGTGGAAGGTGCTGTAGAGGAGTGGCTGTGAAGAGGTCCTCCTCTGGTGTGTCCTCAACCACGCGCAGAGATGGCTCTGACCTCGCTGCGGAGAGAGGCCGACTGTGAGAAGTCCACCCATCCTCCAGTGTTGTGGGGACCGGAGTGTGTGCTGGCGTCTGAAGTGCACGGGGGGACATGTCCGTGGCAGCAGCGTGCAGCAAGGCTGTGGTCAGACCCGAAGCTGTAGCTGCGCCAGAGCCCCGACCTTGTGGTGGGAGGTCTCTCTTCGCGCCGACTCGGGGGGCTGAAATCTCCGGTGTGTGCATGTGTGTGTCAGTCTGCTCCTGCAGTCGTGTCAGTTCCGCCGTGATGATCTCTTCAGTCTCGGTCAGTGTTTCAGGCGTCAATCTGCGGCCGAAATGTCTCTTAGCCCAGTTAGACGCTATTTCGAACGGGGCATGCCACTCAGGTGACTCTAATATGTGCAGTTCACCTATTTCTTTTTCAATAACCTGTTCATAGTGGTTACGGAGAATGACGAGTGTCGTGTGTGCCCAGTTTTTGGCGTTGCCCTCAATCAGTTGTGATGTCTGTGTGTTAGGTACTGCAGGTTTAATCAAAATGGTTAACTGTTTCGTCATTTTGTCAATTGACACTGGAGTTTTTTCAGTACTCACATTAGAGAAGTGGTGAAATGCCTTGATTGTTCTGTGTAAGATGTGGCATTTGAGGGCAAAGTCTGGATCATCTGACCTTGGTTTATTCTCATCTCGATCTCTCACTTCAGGTTGATTACGAGTCTTGACTTGTGGGTGGTTCTCCCTCCTCCTATCTTCAGTGTTGATCTGTCGTATGTGCGCGTCTCTGCGCCTGGGCGCGTCTCTGCGTCTGGGCACCTGTTGCGGCTCCGCGCGTCGTCGGCTCTCCTCTCCATAATTGACGCGAAGTGGCGAGTTGCGTCTTCCGTAGTCCTCACGAAAGCGGCTCGGAGAATCCCCTCTGCGAACCATGTAACCTCCGCGTGGAGGGTCCGGTCTGTAGTAGGGCTCATCCCTGCGTTTCCGCGATGCGCTGTAGCTGTCCCTGTGTCTGTTCACCGTGTCGGGCAAGCGTCTTTCGCGCCGATGCAGCGATGGCTCTAGTCGGTCCTGACGAGGCTGGTTGCGTCGGGGAGAGACCCGGTCGTGGACGGGCAGGCCCGTCCTGGTCACGGAAGCGTAGGTTCTGCGTCGGTGACGGGAAGGCGACCTGCGGCGGTGGGGCGAACTGGGGGCGTCCTGGCGAAGTTCAGGAGCGCGTCCCCTCCGTGCGCTAATGTCCGCTCTCCTACCTCCATCATTAGCGGGAGCTCCGCGGTAGTGCTGGGATCTGTCCCTCCCTCTGTACGTGGCAGTGGGATAGATGTCTCGCTCCGGGCTGCGATACCTTCCATGGCGGCCCCTCTTGTAGGTCACCGTGGTCCATTCCTCTCTGTTCAGTCGTCCGTGGTAGCTCATGCTAAGCTAGCCCCGTGTGTGTTTTGTAGGCCAGGAAAAAGTTACAGAAGCACTTTGGACTATTTATTTTGGCCAAACAGTGAAGCAAATAAAATGAATGAAAAAATAAAAAATGATACAGCAACGTTTCGATTTATATTAAATCTTCTTCAGGCTGATAAATTGTATAAAACTAATTGATTGTGAAGAGCGTGATGCCGCGAGTCAACTTACTCAGCGAACCCGCTTGAAAAAGGAGGGACCGGAAGCCAAGGTTGGCTTTACAACAGGTCAGAGGTCAAACGTCACTTTACGTGAAGACGTAAAATTAGACCTAACTTTACGGTCAGCAGTTATTTACATCCTTTTTCCTTTGTAACATAACATGCAACCATTAAACATGTAAAAAATGAATATATATATATATGCACACATAAACCATGTTTGCAATTTGTGTGTGTGTGTGGAAAAGGTAATAAGCTTCAGTGCATTTAACCAATATAATGTTCTGGCATAACTTTGGAACAGGTAATAAGCTTCAGTGCATTTAACCAATATAATGTTCTGGCATAACTTAGGAACAGGTAATAAGCTTCAGTGCATTTAACCAATATAATGTTCTGGCATAACTTTGGAACAGGTAATAAGCTTCAGTGCATTTAACCAATATAATGTTCTGGCATAACTTTGGAACAGGTAATAAGCTTCAGTGCATTTAACCAATATAATGTTCTGGCATACCTTTGGAACTCAACATTTGTAAAATACACAAATATATGTCACATTTGTACAGACAGGAGGTGGAAACCCTTGACCATAATAGCAGGTAAGTATTTAACAGGTAAGTATTTAACAGGTAAGTATTTAACACTGATAGTGAAGAGGCCTAAACTGTAAGGTTGAGTTTAGGGCTCTTACAAGGAGGTTAAGTTTAGGGTTAGGGTTAGGGTTAGGGTTAGGGTTAGGGTTAGGGTTAGGGTTAGGGTTAGGGTTTGGGTTAGGGTTAGGGTTAGGGTTAGGGTTAGGGTTAGGGTTAGGGTTAGGGTTAGGTAATAGCAAGGATACCAGACTTTTGGCGTGATGATCGTATATAGCTGTTGGCTACTTGGTGCTAGCCTCCTGAAACGTGGCGTGTGCATTCCTAGCACACCAGAGCACCTTTGTATTAAGTGTGGCATCTGTAGCTGCCTCCTTTGGTATGGCTGCCATAGAGCCCCATTGGATTATTTTGGTGATGATCGTATATAGCTCTTGGCTACTTGGTGCTAGCCTCCTGAAACTTGCTGTGTGTGTTGGTATTAAGCCAGAGCACGTGTGTGTCAAGTTTGTGTGGCTCTAGCTTGTTCCTTTAGTATAGCTGTCATAGACTCCCATTGCTTTGGGCTGGGGGCCTTAGAGGTCCTGGAGCCTGGCTCTTCTGGGATAAATTTTGATAGGAAGGTCCTAGAGCCTTGTAAGTGGGCTCTACCCCCACTAAGTGGTTGATTGCGGTTCGATGGGTACCAAGTTTGAGGTTCTAGGACCTTGGGAAGGGGTAATACATCCCCTTCACCATATATGGTGAAGAGGCTTAGATGGTGTACAGCTCTTGGCTGCTTGGTGCTAGCCTCCTGAAACTTGGTGTGTGTATTGCTAGCATGCCCTAGCACCTTTGTAGTAAGTTTGGCGTCTCTAGCTGCTTCCTAGGACCTAACCCTAAGCTATTCACACAGCCTGAGCTTTACGACACATGTATGACTGGTTGTGGTTAGTTAAACCTACTTGGGTAGGTCCTAGAGCCTTGCAAGTGGGCTCTACCCCCACTAAGTGATTGATTGCGGTTGGTTAGGGTTAGGGTTAGGGTTAGGGTTAGGTGTTAGGGGATTGTGATCACTATGCTGGAAGCCAGCAAGGTGATCTGTGCACTGTCCATCACTACCTCACATCCTGAAGCACCTACCTCTCATTCAAGCCTTTAGGATGTCTTGTATCCAGTCTGGCAATCCAGATCCTTTCAGCCCTTTTCCTCTGGGAAATGTTCCACCTGGGGTTACACTCAATGACAGTCGTTAAAACAGATTTCCATCCATGTAATAGGAAGTGTTTCACAAAAGGTGTCTCCATCTTTTTCCTCTTCAGTATGTTGTATTTGTGTTGAGTGAATCGAGTAGAAATGGTGTTCCCCGTTTCACCCACATACTGTAAACCACACTTTTTACAAGAAATCAGATATATACAATTTTTGGACTTTAGACTGCCACGGGTCATTGTCTGAAAGACCTCTTTTGTGTACCGATTAGTGAACCAGTTTTGGTGTTTAAAATACTGGCCCTGTACTCTGGTTTTAGGGTCAAAGAGGGGTTTAATTTTCGCTTTTACCAGGAGATCCTGTAAATTCTTGTTTTTCCTGAATGCAGCAATAATGCTATAGTTTTGTAATGTTGATGTTCCTGTAATGTGTTTTTGAAAGTTCCTCTTACTTTGTCTAATTAGTTCAACAGTTGACGGGGAAAATGTCGTCACAAATGGAAGGTTACAAGTTACTACTGGTGGTCTAGTTTGCTGAAATGACCTTCTGCATTTTCTAAGGAAGGTCCTAGAGTACCCTCTGGTGGACAAAGCTCGAAACAGCACTCTGACTGCCGAATTAAAATCTTCCTCTTCAGTGCAAATTCTGTGAAACCTCAACAATTGTGACTTAATCAAGCCTGCATAGGTGTGCTTTGGGTGGAAGCTAGTTTTATAGAGCAGAGCGTGGGTGTCTGTCTCTTTAAAGAACACTTTGATCGCTAGTGTGTGGGTCTCCTTGAACCTGTCGTTCTTAAAAGTGGTGGTGTCCAAGAAATCGACAGAGGTCAAACTGCTGGTTGATTTTAGCTTGATTGATTCACTGTGATTATTCAGCGTGTTCAAAAATGTGTCAAAGTCCTCTCTCGTATGAGGCCACACCCCCCAGATGTCATCTAAAAACCTGTAGTAGTACAGAGGTTTTTTAGGACATGTTTTTAGGGCTGACTCCTCCCATTCAGCCATAAAGATGTTTGCATATGCGGGAGCAAATTTCTTCCCCATAGCTGTACCTTTAATTTGCAGGAAAAATTCTCCATTAAATGTGAAGTCATTTTTGGTCAAATTAATCTCTAATAACTGTAATAATTCTTTTTCTGGTCTTTTTTTGTTTGGGTGTTTCCGAAATGCATTTTTTATGGCTTGCATGCCTTCTTTGAAGTCAATATTTGTATATAGACTGTCTATGTCAATTGTAAAAAGAATGGAGTTGTCAGGAATGTGCAGTTTTTTTACTATGTTGATAAAGTGGTACGTGTCCTTAATGTAACTGGGGTGTGTGGTCGAGAGAGGATTGAGGAAGAAGTCCAGGTATTCTGCAGTGTAATATGTTTCACTGCTGCAGTCAGACACAATGGGTCTACCTGGAGGGATTTCATGTGGTTTGCTCCACTTAGTTGGATCCTTGTGGATTTTGGGCAGCATGTAAAATAATCTGGCTCTGGGTTCCGAGTTGCCCATTAAATAATATTTTTGTTTTGCCTTAATAAACCTTTTCTCATAGAGAGTTTGGATAATTTTGTTCATGATTGGAATCGTTTCTGGATAAATAGGTTTGGTCAATTTAGTGTAGTATTTGGGGTCGTTGAGTTGTCGATAACCCTCCCATACATACTGTTCTCTGTCCATAATGACCATAGCACTGCCTTTATCAGCTGGCTTGATGATGATGTGTTTGTTACTGTTCAGTTCTGTCAGTGCTCTAACCTCTTCAGTACTCAGGTTTGGTGGTACACGATGGACCCTAAAGTCAGCATCCAAATATTGAAGATCCGCCTTGATGAGAGCCGTGATTTCACTGGGTGTTTGTCCCTGGGGGGGAGTCCAGACTGATTTCTGAATGAAAGGCAGCGGTTCAGAGTCTTTTGCATGTTCATAATAAGCTGCCAGTTTCAGCTTCCTATGGTATTGCTGAGTATCATAACGGCTTTGTTCCTTAATGTCTTTGTTTGTGCCCTTTGTGGGGATAAAGTTCAAGCCTTTGTTAAGCAGAGCAAATTGTGGTGCAGTTAACTTAAAGTTTTTTGTTAAATTAATAACAGTCTTATCCCCCTCCTGTGGAGGCAGGTTTATGGGGACAATTAGTTTAAGTAAGTGCACCAGTGGTCCAGCATGCGCTGAGCTGTGTCATAAGTCCAGTGCAGGTTATCTGGTCCTGTTTTAAAGTCAGTGCTTGGTAGAGACGGAATATACTCACCCAGGTCAGAGATGTACGCGTTCAGGTGTGTGAGACGCATTTTCTCTCTCGTTGGAAGATTGGGGGAGAAGTTGATCTGTGGAATGAAAATTTCCGCCCACGGAAACTTCTCTTGGGCCAACTTAAGCGCTCTCTGCAGCTGTTTGATAGCTGTCTCTTTGGTCTTTTGGACACGGTTGTTTAGGCCAAAGGCCAGGATGATTTTTTCCACCGTGGCTGTGGATCTGGCTTTGTCCAGTAGCTCTTCTGCGTTTCTGAAGGTGGCACCTGGGAAGGCGTCAATTTGTAGATCTGGATTGTTGTGTGGTGGGAATCTGTTGGTATTTGAGTCACCCATGATTAGCCATTTTTTGCCAACCGTGAGGCTCCAATCTTGCAACTTTCTCGAAGTGGTGAGATGTTTCGTAGGTCGGTGTAACATCAGTGACTGTGGTGTGATGACCGTCCCTCTTGGAGTCGAATCCAGTCGAGTCTGCACCGCTGTTAGAAGACTGCCGGTCGTCGGTCTGGTGGACTGCACGCTGTCTGGAACAGGAGGGTGCGGCTCTCCGTCTTCCTCATCCACTAGTGGATCCAGCTCCTGCTGTGAGAGCTCCATGATGGAGCTCGTTATGGAAGCCACACATCCATTGTGGTGTGGGGGGGCCCGAAGAAGAAGCAGGGGGGCCGGGGGGGCCTCTCGTGGACTAGCTGTCCTCCTGGTAAACAGTCTTAGTGGTCTTTGTGATTGTGGATGGAGCTGTTGAGGAGTCGGTGTAGGTGGAACTATGTTTTGTGTGTTCTCACTATGTTGTGAGAGGGGCCAAATGTCTGACAGGGGCATCGGAGTAGTGTCCAGAACCATGTCAGTCCCTAGTGTTAGGCTGTCTGCAGGTCTACTAAGGGCCTGTGTTTCCTGGACGGATGGGACCACTCTGTGTGGTGGTGTAACGGGCGTCAGAGGAACCGTGTTGGTTGGTGCCCCATGTACCTCCGCTGTGACTGAGCGTGTGACGTCAGCCACCGACGCATTTGTAGCTCCGTTAGGTGGAGCCTGTAGCTCTGGGTGCAGCACGGTGCCATTTTGGACCGCTGCAGTTCTGGTCGTCGGTGAAGGACTGTCCCCCGCATGCAGGATGAGAAGTGTCTCCCCAACAACGCCTCTAGCCTCGGCCAGTGTGTCGGGTGCTAATCTGCTACCGAGGTTTCTCTTCGCCCAGGCTGAGGCTACTTCAAAGGGGCCGCTCCAATCGTGAGGTGAGAGTTTATAAAGTTTATCTATCTCACTCTTTATGACGTTTTCATAATGGTCCTGAAGTATAATCAGTGTGGTGTGGGCCCAGTTTTTAGCATTTCCTTCAATTAGCCTCTGGGTGTCGGCATTCGGTACCGCGGGTTTAATTAGCGTGGATAGCTGATTAATCACTCTGTTAATTGTGCGGGGCGGCTGGTCTGCACTCACATTTGTGAGGTGATGCGCTGTTTTAATCACTCTGTGTAGAATGCGGCATTTAAGCCCAAAGTCTGGATCATCGGATCTGGGTCTATTCTGATGGCTTTCATTGTGTTGTAGCTGTTGCTGACCTGTGTTGTGTGTGTGGTCGATCTTACGTTTATTACGTGGCATGTTGGACCGGTACTCCGCCGGTCTCTGGACGGTCCTGCGGTCCACGAATTGTGTCTTATAGTTTGCTTCTCTGCCATTATAGTTACGGCGCCGAGAAGGGCGGTCCCCGTCGGGTCCGAGTCCGGTCCTCGTGACGGAGGCATACGTCCTGCGGCGGCCGTCTGATGGATCCCTCCGGCGGACGTCTGGTGGACACCTGCGGGGGACATCTGATGGATCCCTGCGGTGGTGGACGTCCGATGGATGCCCGTGATGGCGGACGTCCGATGGATGTCTGCGGCGGACGTCTGATGGATCCCTCCGGCGGATGTCCGCTGGATACCTGCGGCGGACATCCGCTGTATATCCGCGGCGGCGGACGTCTGATGGATCCCCGCGGCGGCGGACGACGTCTGATGGATCCTCGCGGTGACGAACGTCTGATGGATACCCGCGGCGGCGGCGGACATCTGATGGATCCTCGCGGTGACCGACGTCTGATGGATCCCCGCGGCTGCGGCCGTCTGCTGGGTACCTGTGGTGGTTGTATGAAGGGTCCCGACGTCGGCGAGGGGACGCAGGTCTGGTGGGTGACCTCGGGCGCTGGCTCCGCTGTCTGCGGCCTCTCCCGTAGTTGACAACCGTCCACTCCTCGCCGCGGTCACGGCCGTGGTGGAACATGGTGAGGCTAGGTTAGCTTAGCTTAGCCTCGTTAGCATGTGGCTCAGAAAAAAGTTTACAAGAGTTGTTTTACCTTTTATTTTCTGTTCAGGTGAACCATATTTTGAACAAGTAAATTAATCGCGACGTTTCGGTTCTAAGAAGAACCTTCTTCAGGCTACTTGTTCTTTGTAGAATAACTGTATAGTTACGGAACGATGTCGGACGCTGTTGTAGCATCGGCCATGTTGTGGAAAAGGGAGGATGGGCTGTGATGCGAAGTTCCTATGGTCTGGCGCCCCTGGGCTCAGCCATTTTGTTCCAAGGACCAATCAGTAGGCCATCTGACTAAGCAGCCATGACATATTTGATGCCTAACTGATTGTCCAGTGAGATCTGATGAGTCATGTTCTCTGCACTGTTTCAAATGTACACAACTATTATCATACACATATGTATACACTTTATGCATTAAACCGTGGCATGTTTGATGCCTAACTGATTGTCCCGTGAGATCTGATGAGTCATGTTATATGCACTTGTTTCAAATGCACACAGCTATTCTCATACACATATGTATACACTTTATGCATTAAACCGTGGCATGTTTGATGCCTAACTGATTGTCCAGTGAGATCTGATGAGTCATGTTATATGAATTGTTTCAAGTGCACCCAATTATTCTCATACACATATGCGCATACACTTTAGACATTGAACCGTGGCATGTTTGATGCCTAACTGATTGTCCAGTGAGATCTGATGAGTCATGTTATATGCACTTTTTCAAATGCACACAGCTATTATCATACACATATGCATACACTTTAGACATTACACCGTGGCATGTTTGATGCCTAACTGATTGTCCAGTGAGATCTGATGAGTCATGTTCTCTGCACTGTTTCAAATGTACACAACTATTATCATACACATATGTATACACTTTATGCATTGAACCGTGGCATGTTTGATGCCTAACTGATTGTCCAGTGAGATCTGATGAGTCATGTTATATGCACTTGTTTCAAATGCACACAGCTATTATCATACACATATGTATACACTTTAGACATTACACCGTGGCATGTTTGATGCCTAACTGATTGTCCAGTGAGATCTGATGAGTCATGTTATATGCACTTGTTTCAAATGCACACAGCTATTATCATACACATATGCATACACTTTAGACATTAAACCGTGGCATGTTTGATGCCTAACTGATTGTCCAGTGAGATCTGATGAGTCATGTTGTATGCACTTTTTCAAATGCACACAGCTATTATCATACACATATGTATACACTTTAGACATTACACCGTGGCATGTTTGATGCCTAACTGATTGTCCAGTGAGATCTGATGAGTCATGTTATATGAATTGTTTCAAGTGCACCCAATTATTCTCATACACATATGCGCATACACTTTAGACATTACCCCGTGGCATGTTTGATGCCTAACTGATTGTCCAGTGAGATCTGATGAGTCATGTTATATGCCCTGTTTCAAGTGCACACAACTATTATCATACACATATGCGCATACACTTTAGACATTAAACCGTGGCATGTTTGATGCCTAACTGATTGTCCATTGAGATCTGATGAGTCATGTTTTACGAATTGTTTCAAATGTACTCCCACATCCATTTGTCCGCAGAAACATCTTCGACCTGAAGCCGTGCCGTCCTCCATCCATTTGTCACCGCCCACCTCCTGCGGTCTGGGAAGTGATGCCACATGGACTGCTCCAAAACCAAACCTGCATGTACATGCATCTGGACGTTCCAGTGTGTTCCACTCTATGTAGTACTGAGTGCCCGATCAGGCCCAGTCAGACATGCTACATGAGCCGCCATAAACACACACACACACACGTAAATATGCCCATACACCCACCTGCATACACATACATACCTACACACATATATATACACATACATATACATATATATATACACACATGTGTACATATACGAACGGTCAGGTCCAGGCGGGAGCCGAATGGTTAGGCTTAGGCGGGAGGGCCGAATGGTTAGGTTTAGGCGGGGGGGTCGAATGGTTAGGTTTAGGCGTTGGCCGAATGGTTAGGCTTAGGCGGGGGGTCGAATGGTTAGGTTTAGGCAGGGGGTCGAATAGTTAGGTTTAGGCGAGGAGAGGGAGTGGTTGAGATTAGGGCAAGAAAGCAGGGCAGGCTACATGAGAGGAGCAGAGCAACAGAGATATGAGGCAGGAGGCACGGGCTGGTTAGGTGTTAGGGGATTGTGATCACTATGCTGGAAGCCAGCAAGGTGATCTGTGCACTGTCCATCACTACCTCACATCCTGAAGCACCTACCTCTCATTCAAGCCTTTAGGATGTCTTGTATCCAGTCTGGCAATCCAGATCCTTTCAGCCCTTTTCCTCTGGGAAATGTTCCACCTGGGGTTACACTCAATGACAGTCGTTAAAACAGATTTCCATCCATGTAATAGGAAGTGTTTCACAAAAGGTGTCTCCATCTTTTTCCTCTTCAGTATGTTGTATTTGTGTTGAGTGAATCGAGTAGAAATGGTGTTCCCCGTTTCACCCACATACTGTAAACCACACTTTTTACAAGAAATCAGATATATACAATTTTTGGACTTTAGACTGCCACGGGTCATTGTCTGAAAGACCTCTTTTGTGTACCGATTAGTGAACCAGTTTTGGTGTTTAAAATACTGGCCCTGTACTCTGGTTTTAGGGTCAAAGAGGGGTTTAATTTTCGCTTTTACCAGGAGATCCTGTAAATTCTTGTTTTTCCTGAATGCAGCAATAATGCTATAGTTTTGTAATGTTGATGTTCCTGTAATGTGTTTTTGAAAGTTCCTCTTACTTTGTCTAATTAGTTCAACAGTTGACGGGGAAAATGTCGTCACAAATGGAAGGTTACAAGTTACTACTGGTGGTCTAGTTTGCTGAAATGACCTTCTGCATTTTCTAAGGAAGGTCCTAGAGTACCCTCTGGTGGACAAAGCTCGAAACAGCACTCTGACTGCCGAATTAAAATCTTCCTCTTCAGTGCAAATTCTGTGAAACCTCAACAATTGTGACTTAATCAAGCCTGCATAGGTGTGCTTTGGGTGGAAGCTAGTTTTATAGAGCAGAGCGTGGGTGTCTGTCTCTTTAAAGAACACTTTGATCGCTAGTGTGTGGGTCTCCTTGAACCTGTCGTTCTTAAAAGTGGTGGTGTCCAAGAAATCGACAGAGGTCAAACTGCTGGTTGATTTTAGCTTGATTGATTCACTGTGATTATTCAGCGTGTTCAAAAATGTGTCAAAGTCCTCTCTCGTATGAGGCCACACCCCCCAGATGTCATCTAAAAACCTGTAGTAGTACAGAGGTTTTTTAGGACATGTTTTTAGGGCTGACTCCTCCCATTCAGCCATAAAGATGTTTGCATATGCGGGAGCAAATTTCTTCCCCATAGCTGTACCTTTAATTTGCAGGAAAAATTCTCCATTAAATGTGAAGTCATTTTTGGTCAAATTAATCTCTAATAACTGTAATAATTCTTTTTCTGGTCTTTTTTTGTTTGGGTGTTTCCGAAATGCATTTTTTATGGCTTGCATGCCTTCTTTGAAGTCAATATTTGTATATAGACTGTCTATGTCAATTGTAAAAAGAATGGAGTTGTCAGGAATGTGCAGTTTTTTTACTATGTTGATAAAGTGGTACGTGTCCTTAATGTAACTGGGGTGTGTGGTCGAGAGAGGATTGAGGAAGAAGTCCAGGTATTCTGCAGTGTAATATGTTTCACTGCTGCAGTCAGACACAATGGGTCTACCTGGAGGGATTTCATGTGGTTTGCTCCACTTAGTTGGATCCTTGTGGATTTTGGGCAGCATGTAAAATAATCTGGCTCTGGGTTCCGAGTTGCCCATTAAATAATATTTTTGTTTTGCCTTAATAAACCTTTTCTCATAGAGAGTTTGGATAATTTTGTTCATGATTGGAATCGTTTCTGGATAAATAGGTTTGGTCAATTTAGTGTAGTATTTGGGGTCGTTGAGTTGTCGATAACCCTCCCATACATACTGTTCTCTGTCCATAATGACCATAGCACTGCCTTTATCAGCTGGCTTGATGATGATGTGTTTGTTACTGTTCAGTTCTGTCAGTGCTCTAACCTCTTCAGTACTCAGGTTTGGTGGTACACGATGGACCCTAAACTCAGCATCCAAATATTGAAGATCCGCCTTGATGAGAGCCGTCATTTCACTGGGTGTTTGTCCCTGGGGGGGAGTCCAGACTGATTTCTGAATGAAAGGCAGCGGTTCAGAGTCTTTTGCATGTTCATAATAAGCTGCCAGTTTCAGCTTCCTATGGTATTGCTGAGTATCATAACGGCTTTGTTCCTTAATGTCTTTGTTTGTGCCCTTTGTGGGGATAAAGTTCAAGCCTTTGTTAAGCAGAGCAAATTGTGGTGCAGTTAACTTAAAGTTTTTTGTTAAATTAATAACAGTCTTATCCCCCTCCTGTGGAGGCAGGTTTATGGGGACAATTAGTTTAAGTAAGTGCACCAGTGGTCCAGCATGCGCTGAGCTGTGTCATAAGTCCAGTGCAGGTTATCTGGTCCTGTTTTAAAGTCAGTGCTTGGTAGAGACGGAATATACTCACCCAGGTCAGAGATGTACGCGTTCAGGTGTGTGAGACGCATTTTCTCTCTCGTTGGAAGATTGGGGGAGAAGTTGATCTGTGGAATGAAAATTTCCGCCCACGGAAACTTCTCTTGGGCCAACTTAAGCGCTCTCTGCAGCTGTTTGATAGCTGTCTCTTTGGTCTTTTGGACACGGTTGTTTAGGCCAAAGGCCAGGATGATTTTTTCCACCGTGGCTGTGGATCTGGCTTTGTCCAGTAGCTCTTCTGCGTTTCTGAAGGTGGCACCTGGGAAGGCGTCAATTTGTAGATCTGGATTGTTGTGTGGTGGGAATCTGTTGGTATTTGAGTCACCCATGATTAGCCATTTTTTGCCAACCGTGAGGCTCCAATCTTGCAACTTTCTCGAAGTGGTGAGATGTTTCGTAGGTCGGTGTAACATCAGTGACTGTGGTGTGATGACCGTCCCTCTTGGAGTCGAATCCAGTCGAGTCTGCACCGCTGTTAGAAGACTGCCGGTCGTCGGTCTGGTGGACTGCACGCTGTCTGGAACAGGAGGGTGCGGCTCTCCGTCTTCCTCATCCACTAGTGGATCCAGCTCCTGCTGTGAGAGCTCCATGATGGAGCTCGTTATGGAAGCCACACATCCATTGTGGTGTGGGGGGGCCCGAAGAAGAAGCAGGGGGGCCGGGGGGGCCTCTCGTGGACTAGCTGTCCTCCTGGTAAACAGTCTTAGTGGTCTTTGTGATTGTGGATGGAGCTGTTGAGGAGTCGGTGTAGGTGGAACTATGTTTTGTGTGTTCTCACTATGTTGTGAGAGGGGCCAAATGTCTGACAGGGGCATCGGAGTAGTGTCCAGAACCATGTCAGTCCCTAGTGTTAGGCTGTCTGCAGGTCTACTAAGGGCCTGTGTTTCCTGGACGGATGGGACCACTCTGTGTGGTGGTGTAACGGGCGTCAGAGGAACCGTGTTGGTTGGTGCCCCATGTACCTCCGCTGTGACTGAGCGTGTGACGTCAGCCACCGACGCATTTGTAGCTCCGTTAGGTGGAGCCTGTAGCTCTGGGTGCAGCACGGTGCCATTTTGGACCGCTGCAGTTCTGGTCGTCGGTGAAGGACTGTCCCCCGCATGCAGGATGAGAAGTGTCTCCCCAACAACGCCTCTAGCCTCGGCCAGTGTGTCGGGTGCTAATCTGCTACCGAGGTTTCTCTTCGCCCAGGCTGAGGCTACTTCAAAGGGGCCGCTCCAATCGTGAGGTGAGAGTTTATAAAGTTTATCTATCTCACTCTTTATGACGTTTTCATAATGGTCCTGAAGTATAATCAGTGTGGTGTGGGCCCAGTTTTTAGCATTTCCTTCAATTAGCCTCTGGGTGTCGGCATTCGGTACCGCGGGTTTAATTAGCGTGGATAGCTGATTAATCACTCTGTTAATTGTGCGGGGCGGCTGGTCTGCACTCACATTTGTGAGGTGATGCGCTGTTTTAATCACTCTGTGTAGAATGCGGCATTTAAGCCCAAAGTCTGGATCATCGGATCTGGGTCTATTCTGATGGCTTTCATTGTGTTGTAGCTGTTGCTGACCTGTGTTGTGTGTGTGGTCGATCTTACGTTTATTACGTGGCATGTTGGACCGGTACTCCGCCGGTCTCTGGACGGTCCTGCGGTCCACGAATTGTGTCTTATAGTTTGCTTCTCTGCCATTATAGTTACGGCGCCGAGAAGGGCGGTCCCCGTCGGGTCCGAGTCCGGTCCTCGTGACGGAGGCATACGTCCTGCGGCGGCCGTCTGATGGATCCCTCCGGCGGACGTCTGGTGGACACCTGCGGGGGACATCTGATGGATCCCTGCGGTGGTGGACGTCCGATGGATGCCCGTGATGGCGGACGTCCGATGGATGTCTGCGGCGGACGTCTGATGGATCCCTCCGGCGGATGTCCGCTGGATACCTGCGGCGGACATCCGCTGTATATCCGCGGCGGCGGACGTCTGATGGATCCCCGCGGCGGCGGACGACGTCTGATGGATCCTCGCGGTGACGAACGTCTGATGGATACCCGCGGCGGCGGCGGACATCTGATGGATCCTCGCGGTGACCGACGTCTGATGGATCCCCGCGGCTGCGGCCGTCTGCTGGGTACCTGTGGTGGTTGTATGAAGGGTCCCGACGTCGGCGAGGGGACGCAGGTCTGGTGGGTGACCTCGGGCGCTGGCTCCGCTGTCTGCGGCCTCTCCCGTAGTTGACAACCGTCCACTCCTCGCCGCGGTCACGGCCGTGGTGGAACATGGTGAGGCTAGGTTAGCTTAGCTTAGCCTCGTTAGCATGTGGCTCAGAAAAAAGTTTACAAGAGTTGTTTTACCTTTTATTTTCTGTTCAGGTGAACCATATTTTGAACAAGTAAATTAATCGCGACGTTTCGGTTCTAAGAAGAACCTTCTTCAGGCTACTTGTTCTTTGTAGAATAACTGTATAGTTACGGAACGATGTCGGACGCTGTTGTAGCATCGGCCATGTTGTGGAAAAGGGAGGATGGGCTGTGATGCGAAGTTCCTATGGTCTGGCGCCCCTGGGCTCAGCCATTTTGTTCCAAGGACCAATCAGTAGGCCATCTGACTAAGCAGCCATGACATATTTGATGCCTAACTGATTGTCCAGTGAGATCTGATGAGTCATGTTCTCTGCACTGTTTCAAATGTACACAACTATTATCATACACATATGTATACACTTTATGCATTAAACCGTGGCATGTTTGATGCCTAACTGATTGTCCCGTGAGATCTGATGAGTCATGTTATATGCACTTGTTTCAAATGCACACAGCTATTCTCATACACATATGTATACACTTTATGCATTAAACCGTGGCATGTTTGATGCCTAACTGATTGTCCAGTGAGATCTGATGAGTCATGTTATATGAATTGTTTCAAGTGCACCCAATTATTCTCATACACATATGCGCATACACTTTAGACATTGAACCGTGGCATGTTTGATGCCTAACTGATTGTCCAGTGAGATCTGATGAGTCATGTTATATGCACTTTTTCAAATGCACACAGCTATTATCATACACATATGCATACACTTTAGACATTACACCGTGGCATGTTTGATGCCTAACTGATTGTCCAGTGAGATCTGATGAGTCATGTTCTCTGCACTGTTTCAAATGTACACAACTATTATCATACACATATGTATACACTTTATGCATTGAACCGTGGCATGTTTGATGCCTAACTGATTGTCCAGTGAGATCTGATGAGTCATGTTATATGCACTTGTTTCAAATGCACACAGCTATTATCATACACATATGTATACACTTTAGACATTACACCGTGGCATGTTTGATGCCTAACTGATTGTCCAGTGAGATCTGATGAGTCATGTTATATGCACTTGTTTCAAATGCACACAGCTATTATCATACACATATGCATACACTTTAGACATTAAACCGTGGCATGTTTGATGCCTAACTGATTGTCCAGTGAGATCTGATGAGTCATGTTGTATGCACTTTTTCAAATGCACACAGCTATTATCATACACATATGTATACACTTTAGACATTACACCGTGGCATGTTTGATGCCTAACTGATTGTCCAGTGAGATCTGATGAGTCATGTTATATGAATTGTTTCAAGTGCACCCAATTATTCTCATACACATATGCGCATACACTTTAGACATTACCCCGTGGCATGTTTGATGCCTAACTGATTGTCCAGTGAGATCTGATGAGTCATGTTATATGCCCTGTTTCAAGTGCACACAACTATTATCATACACATATGCGCATACACTTTAGACATTAAACCGTGGCATGTTTGATGCCTAACTGATTGTCCATTGAGATCTGATGAGTCATGTTTTACGAATTGTTTCAAATGTACTCCCACATCCATTTGTCCGCAGAAACATCTTCGACCTGAAGCCGTGCCGTCCTCCATCCATTTGTCACCGCCCACCTCCTGCGGTCTGGGAAGTGATGCCACATGGACTGCTCCAAAACCAAACCTGCATGTACATGCATCTGGACGTTCCAGTGTGTTCCACTCTATGTAGTACTGAGTGCCCGATCAGGCCCAGTCAGACATGCTACATGAGCCGCCATAAACACACACACACACACGTAAATATGCCCATACACCCACCTGCATACACATACATACCTACACACATATATATACACATACATATACATATATATATACACACATGTGTACATATACGAACGGTCAGGTCCAGGCGGGAGCCGAATGGTTAGGCTTAGGCGGGAGGGCCGAATGGTTAGGTTTAGGCGGGGGGGTCGAATGGTTAGGTTTAGGCGTTGGCCGAATGGTTAGGCTTAGGCGGGGGGTCGAATGGTTAGGTTTAGGCAGGGGGTCGAATAGTTAGGTTTAGGCGAGGAGAGGGAGTGGTTGAGATTAGGGCAAGAAAGCAGGGCAGGCTACATGAGAGGAGCAGAGCAACAGAGATATGAGGCAGGAGGCACGGGCTGGTTAGGTGTTAGGGGATTGTGATCACTATGCTGGAAGCCAGCAAGGTGATCTGTGCACTGTCCATCACTACCTCACATCCTGAAGCACCTACCTCTCATTCAAGCCTTTAGGATGTCTTGTATCCAGTCTGGCAATCCAGATCCTTTCAGCCCTTTTCCTCTGGGAAATGTTCCACCTGGGGTTACACTCAATGACAGTCGTTAAAACAGATTTCCATCCATGTAATAGGAAGTGTTTCACAAAAGGTGTCTCCATCTTTTTCCTCTTCAGTATGTTGTATTTGTGTTGAGTGAATCGAGTAGAAATGGTGTTCCCCGTTTCACCCACATACTGTAAACCACACTTTTTACAAGAAATCAGATATATACAATTTTTGGACTTTAGACTGCCACGGGTCATTGTCTGAAAGACCTCTTTTGTGTACCGATTAGTGAACCAGTTTTGGTGTTTAAAATACTGGCCCTGTACTCTGGTTTTAGGGTCAAAGAGGGGTTTAATTTTCGCTTTTACCAGGAGATCCTGTAAATTCTTGTTTTTCCTGAATGCAGCAATAATGCTATAGTTTTGTAATGTTGATGTTCCTGTAATGTGTTTTTGAAAGTTCCTCTTACTTTGTCTAATTAGTTCAACAGTTGACGGGGAAAATGTCGTCACAAATGGAAGGTTACAAGTTACTACTGGTGGTCTAGTTTGCTGAAATGACCTTCTGCATTTTCTAAGGAAGGTCCTAGAGTACCCTCTGGTGGACAAAGCTCGAAACAGCACTCTGACTGCCGAATTAAAATCTTCCTCTTCAGTGCAAATTCTGTGAAACCTCAACAATTGTGACTTAATCAAGCCTGCATAGGTGTGCTTTGGGTGGAAGCTAGTTTTATAGAGCAGAGCGTGGGTGTCTGTCTCTTTAAAGAACACTTTGATCGCTAGTGTGTGGGTCTCCTTGAACCTGTCGTTCTTAAAAGTGGTGGTGTCCAAGAAATCGACAGAGGTCAAACTGCTGGTTGATTTTAGCTTGATTGATTCACTGTGATTATTCAGCGTGTTCAAAAATGTGTCAAAGTCCTCTCTCGTATGAGGCCACACCCCCCAGATGTCATCTAAAAACCTGTAGTAGTACAGAGGTTTTTTAGGACATGTTTTTAGGGCTGACTCCTCCCATTCAGCCATAAAGATGTTTGCATATGCGGGAGCAAATTTCTTCCCCATAGCTGTACCTTTAATTTGCAGGAAAAATTCTCCATTAAATGTGAAGTCATTTTTGGTCAAATTAATCTCTAATAACTGTAATAATTCTTTTTCTGGTCTTTTTTTGTTTGGGTGTTTCCGAAATGCATTTTTTATGGCTTGCATGCCTTCTTTGAAGTCAATATTTGTATATAGACTGTCTATGTCAATTGTAAAAAGAATGGAGTTGTCAGGAATGTGCAGTTTTTTTACTATGTTGATAAAGTGGTACGTGTCCTTAATGTAACTGGGGTGTGTGGTCGAGAGAGGATTGAGGAAGAAGTCCAGGTATTCTGCAGTGTAATATGTTTCACTGCTGCAGTCAGACACAATGGGTCTACCTGGAGGGATTTCATGTGGTTTGCTCCACTTAGTTGGATCCTTGTGGATTTTGGGCAGCATGTAAAATAATCTGGCTCTGGGTTCCGAGTTGCCCATTAAATAATATTTTTGTTTTGCCTTAATAAACCTTTTCTCATAGAGAGTTTGGATAATTTTGTTCATGATTGGAATCGTTTCTGGATAAATAGGTTTGGTCAATTTAGTGTAGTATTTGGGGTCGTTGAGTTGTCGATAACCCTCCCATACATACTGTTCTCTGTCCATAATGACCATAGCACTGCCTTTATCAGCTGGCTTGATGATGATGTGTTTGTTACTGTTCAGTTCTGTCAGTGCTCTAACCTCTTCAGTACTCAGGTTTGGTGGTACACGATGGACCCTAAACTCAGCATCCAAATATTGAAGATCCGCCTTGATGAGAGCCGTGATTTCACTGGGTGTTTGTCCCTGGGGGGGAGTCCAGACTGATTTCTGAATGAAAGGCAGCGGTTCAGAGTCTTTTGCATGTTCATAATAAGCTGCCAGTTTCAGCTTCCTATGGTATTGCTGAGTATCATAACGGCTTTGTTCCTTAATGTCTTTGTTTGTGCCCTTTGTGGGGATAAAGTTCAAGCCTTTGTTAAGCAGAGCAAATTGTGGTGCAGTTAACTTAAAGTTTTTTGTTAAATTAATAACAGTCTTATCCCCCTCCTGTGGAGGCAGGTTTATGGGGACAATTAGTTTAAGTAAGTGCACCAGTGGTCCAGCATGCGCTGAGCTGTGTCATAAGTCCAGTGCAGGTTATCTGGTCCTGTTTTAAAGTCAGTGCTTGGTAGAGACGGAATATACTCACCCAGGTCAGAGATGTACGCGTTCAGGTGTGTGAGACGCATTTTCTCTCTCGTTGGAAGATTGGGGGAGAAGTTGATCTGTGGAATGAAAATTTCCGCCCACGGAAACTTCTCTTGGGCCAACTTAAGCGCTCTCTGCAGCTGTTTGATAGCTGTCTCTTTGGTCTTTTGGACACGGTTGTTTAGGCCAAAGGCCAGGATGATTTTTTCCACCGTGGCTGTGGATCTGGCTTTGTCCAGTAGCTCTTCTGCGTTTCTGAAGGTGGCACCTGGGAAGGCGTCAATTTGTAGATCTGGATTGTTGTGTGGTGGGAATCTGTTGGTATTTGAGTCACCCATGATTAGCCATTTTTTGCCAACCGTGAGGCTCCAATCTTGCAACTTTCTCGAAGTGGTGAGATGTTTCGTAGGTCGGTGTAACATCAGTGACTGTGGTGTGATGACCGTCCCTCTTGGAGTCGAATCCAGTCGAGTCTGCACCGCTGTTAGAAGACTGCCGGTCGTCGGTCTGGTGGACTGCACGCTGTCTGGAACAGGAGGGTGCGGCTCTCCGTCTTCCTCATCCACTAGTGGATCCAGCTCCTGCTGTGAGAGCTCCATGATGGAGCTCGTTATGGAAGCCACACATCCATTGTGGTGTGGGGGGGCCCGAAGAAGAAGCAGGGGGGCCGGGGGGGCCTCTCGTGGACTAGCTGTCCTCCTGGTAAACAGTCTTAGTGGTCTTTGTGATTGTGGATGGAGCTGTTGAGGAGTCGGTGTAGGTGGAACTATGTTTTGTGTGTTCTCACTATGTTGTGAGAGGGGCCAAATGTCTGACAGGGGCATCGGAGTAGTGTCCAGAACCATGTCAGTCCCTAGTGTTAGGCTGTCTGCAGGTCTACTAAGGGCCTGTGTTTCCTGGACGGATGGGACCACTCTGTGTGGTGGTGTAACGGGCGTCAGAGGAACCGTGTTGGTTGGTGCCCCATGTACCTCCGCTGTGACTGAGCGTGTGACGTCAGCCACCGACGCATTTGTAGCTCCGTTAGGTGGAGCCTGTAGCTCTGGGTGCAGCACGGTGCCATTTTGGACCGCTGCAGTTCTGGTCGTCGGTGAAGGACTGTCCCCCGCATGCAGGATGAGAAGTGTCTCCCCAACAACGCCTCTAGCCTCGGCCAGTGTGTCGGGTGCTAATCTGCTACCGAGGTTTCTCTTCGCCCAGGCTGAGGCTACTTCAAAGGGGCCGCTCCAATCGTGAGGTGAGAGTTTATAAAGTTTATCTATCTCACTCTTTATGACGTTTTCATAATGGTCCTGAAGTATAATCAGTGTGGTGTGGGCCCAGTTTTTAGCATTTCCTTCAATTAGCCTCTGGGTGTCGGCATTCGGTACCGCGGGTTTAATTAGCGTGGATAGCTGATTAATCACTCTGTTAATTGTGCGGGGCGGCTGGTCTGCACTCACATTTGTGAGGTGATGCGCTGTTTTAATCACTCTGTGTAGAATGCGGCATTTAAGCCCAAAGTCTGGATCATCGGATCTGGGTCTATTCTGATGGCTTTCATTGTGTTGTAGCTGTTGCTGACCTGTGTTGTGTGTGTGGTCGATCTTACGTTTATTACGTGGCATGTTGGACCGGTACTCCGCCGGTCTCTGGACGGTCCTGCGGTCCACGAATTGTGTCTTATAGTTTGCTTCTCTGCCATTATAGTTACGGCGCCGAGAAGGGCGGTCCCCGTCGGGTCCGAGTCCGGTCCTCGTGACGGAGGCATACGTCCTGCGGCGGCCGTCTGATGGATCCCTCCGGCGGACGTCTGGTGGACACCTGCGGGGGACATCTGATGGATCCCTGCGGTGGTGGACGTCCGATGGATGCCCGTGATGGCGGACGTCCGATGGATGTCTGCGGCGGACGTCTGATGGATCCCTCCGGCGGATGTCCGCTGGATACCTGCGGCGGACATCCGCTGTATATCCGCGGCGGCGGACGTCTGATGGATCCCCGCGGCGGCGGACGACGTCTGATGGATCCTCGCGGTGACGAACGTCTGATGGATACCCGCGGCGGCGGCGGACATCTGATGGATCCTCGCGGTGACCGACGTCTGATGGATCCCCGCGGCTGCGGCCGTCTGCTGGGTACCTGTGGTGGTTGTATGAAGGGTCCCGACGTCGGCGAGGGGACGCAGGTCTGGTGGGTGACCTCGGGCGCTGGCTCCGCTGTCTGCGGCCTCTCCCGTAGTTGACAACCGTCCACTCCTCGCCGCGGTCACGGCCGTGGTGGAACATGGTGAGGCTAGGTTAGCTTAGCTTAGCCTCGTTAGCATGTGGCTCAGAAAAAAGTTTACAAGAGTTGTTTTACCTTTTATTTTCTGTTCAGGTGAACCATATTTTGAACAAGTAAATTAATCGCGACGTTTCGGTTCTAAGAAGAACCTTCTTCAGGCTACTTGTTCTTTGTAGAATAACTGTATAGTTACGGAACGATGTCGGACGCTGTTGTAGCATCGGCCATGTTGTGGAAAAGGGAGGATGGGCTGTGATGCGAAGTTCCTATGGTCTGGCGCCCCTGGGCTCAGCCATTTTGTTCCAAGGACCAATCAGTAGGCCATCTGACTAAGCAGCCATGACATATTTGATGCCTAACTGATTGTCCAGTGAGATCTGATGAGTCATGTTCTCTGCACTGTTTCAAATGTACACAACTATTATCATACACATATGTATACACTTTATGCATTAAACCGTGGCATGTTTGATGCCTAACTGATTGTCCCGTGAGATCTGATGAGTCATGTTATATGCACTTGTTTCAAATGCACACAGCTATTCTCATACACATATGTATACACTTTATGCATTAAACCGTGGCATGTTTGATGCCTAACTGATTGTCCAGTGAGATCTGATGAGTCATGTTATATGAATTGTTTCAAGTGCACCCAATTATTCTCATACACATATGCGCATACACTTTAGACATTGAACCGTGGCATGTTTGATGCCTAACTGATTGTCCAGTGAGATCTGATGAGTCATGTTATATGCACTTTTTCAAATGCACACAGCTATTATCATACACATATGCATACACTTTAGACATTACACCGTGGCATGTTTGATGCCTAACTGATTGTCCAGTGAGATCTGATGAGTCATGTTCTCTGCACTGTTTCAAATGTACACAACTATTATCATACACATATGTATACACTTTATGCATTGAACCGTGGCATGTTTGATGCCTAACTGATTGTCCAGTGAGATCTGATGAGTCATGTTATATGCACTTGTTTCAAATGCACACAGCTATTATCATACACATATGTATACACTTTAGACATTACACCGTGGCATGTTTGATGCCTAACTGATTGTCCAGTGAGATCTGATGAGTCATGTTATATGCACTTGTTTCAAATGCACACAGCTATTATCATACACATATGCATACACTTTAGACATTAAACCGTGGCATGTTTGATGCCTAACTGATTGTCCAGTGAGATCTGATGAGTCATGTTGTATGCACTTTTTCAAATGCACACAGCTATTATCATACACATATGTATACACTTTAGACATTACACCGTGGCATGTTTGATGCCTAACTGATTGTCCAGTGAGATCTGATGAGTCATGTTATATGAATTGTTTCAAGTGCACCCAATTATTCTCATACACATATGCGCATACACTTTAGACATTACCCCGTGGCATGTTTGATGCCTAACTGATTGTCCAGTGAGATCTGATGAGTCATGTTATATGCCCTGTTTCAAGTGCACACAACTATTATCATACACATATGCGCATACACTTTAGACATTAAACCGTGGCATGTTTGATGCCTAACTGATTGTCCATTGAGATCTGATGAGTCATGTTTTACGAATTGTTTCAAATGTACTCCCACATCCATTTGTCCGCAGAAACATCTTCGACCTGAAGCCGTGCCGTCCTCCATCCATTTGTCACCGCCCACCTCCTGCGGTCTGGGAAGTGATGCCACATGGACTGCTCCAAAACCAAACCTGCATGTACATGCATCTGGACGTTCCAGTGTGTTCCACTCTATGTAGTACTGAGTGCCCGATCAGGCCCAGTCAGACATGCTACATGAGCCGCCATAAACACACACACACACACGTAAATATGCCCATACACCCACCTGCATACACATACATACCTACACACATATATATACACATACATATACATATATATATACACACATGTGTACATATACGAACGGTCAGGTCCAGGCGGGAGCCGAATGGTTAGGCTTAGGCGGGAGGGCCGAATGGTTAGGTTTAGGCGGGGGGGTCGAATGGTTAGGTTTAGGCGTTGGCCGAATGGTTAGGCTTAGGCGGGGGGTCGAATGGTTAGGTTTAGGCAGGGGGTCGAATAGTTAGGTTTAGGCGAGGAGAGGGAGTGGTTGAGATTAGGGCAAGAAAGCAGGGCAGGCTACATGAGAGGAGCAGAGCAACAGAGATATGAGGCAGGAGGCACGGGCTGGTTAGGTGTTAGGGGATTGTGATCACTATGCTGGAAGCCAGCAAGGTGATCTGTGCACTGTCCATCACTACCTCACATCCTGAAGCACCTACCTCTCATTCAAGCCTTTAGGATGTCTTGTATCCAGTCTGGCAATCCAGATCCTTTCAGCCCTTTTCCTCTGGGAAATGTTCCACCTGGGGTTACACTCAATGACAGTCGTTAAAACAGATTTCCATCCATGTAATAGGAAGTGTTTCACAAAAGGTGTCTCCATCTTTTTCCTCTTCAGTATGTTGTATTTGTGTTGAGTGAATCGAGTAGAAATGGTGTTCCCCGTTTCACCCACATACTGTAAACCACACTTTTTACAAGAAATCAGATATATACAATTTTTGGACTTTAGACTGCCACGGGTCATTGTCTGAAAGACCTCTTTTGTGTACCGATTAGTGAACCAGTTTTGGTGTTTAAAATACTGGCCCTGTACTCTGGTTTTAGGGTCAAAGAGGGGTTTAATTTTCGCTTTTACCAGGAGATCCTGTAAATTCTTGTTTTTCCTGAATGCAGCAATAATGCTATAGTTTTGTAATGTTGATGTTCCTGTAATGTGTTTTTGAAAGTTCCTCTTACTTTGTCTAATTAGTTCAACAGTTGACGGGGAAAATGTCGTCACAAATGGAAGGTTACAAGTTACTACTGGTGGTCTAGTTTGCTGAAATGACCTTCTGCATTTTCTAAGGAAGGTCCTAGAGTACCCTCTGGTGGACAAAGCTCGAAACAGCACTCTGACTGCCGAATTAAAATCTTCCTCTTCAGTGCAAATTCTGTGAAACCTCAACAATTGTGACTTAATCAAGCCTGCATAGGTGTGCTTTGGGTGGAAGCTAGTTTTATAGAGCAGAGCGTGGGTGTCTGTCTCTTTAAAGAACACTTTGATCGCTAGTGTGTGGGTCTCCTTGAACCTGTCGTTCTTAAAAGTGGTGGTGTCCAAGAAATCGACAGAGGTCAAACTGCTGGTTGATTTTAGCTTGATTGATTCACTGTGATTATTCAGCGTGTTCAAAAATGTGTCAAAGTCCTCTCTCGTATGAGGCCACACCCCCCAGATGTCATCTAAAAACCTGTAGTAGTACAGAGGTTTTTTAGGACATGTTTTTAGGGCTGACTCCTCCCATTCAGCCATAAAGATGTTTGCATATGCGGGAGCAAATTTCTTCCCCATAGCTGTACCTTTAATTTGCAGGAAAAATTCTCCATTAAATGTGAAGTCATTTTTGGTCAAATTAATCTCTAATAACTGTAATAATTCTTTTTCTGGTCTTTTTTTGTTTGGGTGTTTCCGAAATGCATTTTTTATGGCTTGCATGCCTTCTTTGAAGTCAATATTTGTATATAGACTGTCTATGTCAATTGTAAAAAGAATGGAGTTGTCAGGAATGTGCAGTTTTTTTACTATGTTGATAAAGTGGTACGTGTCCTTAATGTAACTGGGGTGTGTGGTCGAGAGAGGATTGAGGAAGAAGTCCAGGTATTCTGCAGTGTAATATGTTTCACTGCTGCAGTCAGACACAATGGGTCTACCTGGAGGGATTTCATGTGGTTTGCTCCACTTAGTTGGATCCTTGTGGATTTTGGGCAGCATGTAAAATAATCTGGCTCTGGGTTCCGAGTTGCCCATTAAATAATATTTTTGTTTTGCCTTAATAAACCTTTTCTCATAGAGAGTTTGGATAATTTTGTTCATGATTGGAATCGTTTCTGGATAAATAGGTTTGGTCAATTTAGTGTAGTATTTGGGGTCGTTGAGTTGTCGATAACCCTCCCATACATACTGTTCTCTGTCCATAATGACCATAGCACTGCCTTTATCAGCTGGCTTGATGATGATGTGTTTGTTACTGTTCAGTTCTGTCAGTGCTCTAACCTCTTCAGTACTCAGGTTTGGTGGTACACGATGGACCCTAAACTCAGCATCCAAATATTGAAGATCCGCCTTGATGAGAGCCGTGATTTCACTGGGTGTTTGTCCCTGGGGGGGAGTCCAGACTGATTTCTGAATGAAAGGCAGCGGTTCAGAGTCTTTTGCATGTTCATAATAAGCTGCCAGTTTCAGCTTCCTATGGTATTGCTGAGTATCATAACGGCTTTGTTCCTTAATGTCTTTGTTTGTGCCCTTTGTGGGGATAAAGTTCAAGCCTTTGTTAAGCAGAGCAAATTGTGGTGCAGTTAACTTAAAGTTTTTTGTTAAATTAATAACAGTCTTATCCCCCTCCTGTGGAGGCAGGTTTATGGGGACAATTAGTTTAAGTAAGTGCACCAGTGGTCCAGCATGCGCTGAGCTGTGTCATAAGTCCAGTGCAGGTTATCTGGTCCTGTTTTAAAGTCAGTGCTTGGTAGAGACGGAATATACTCACCCAGGTCAGAGATGTACGCGTTCAGGTGTGTGAGACGCATTTTCTCTCTCGTTGGAAGATTGGGGGAGAAGTTGATCTGTGGAATGAAAATTTCCGCCCACGGAAACTTCTCTTGGGCCAACTTAAGCGCTCTCTGCAGCTGTTTGATAGCTGTCTCTTTGGTCTTTTGGACACGGTTGTTTAGGCCAAAGGCCAGGATGATTTTTTCCACCGTGGCTGTGGATCTGGCTTTGTCCAGTAGCTCTTCTGCGTTTCTGAAGGTGGCACCTGGGAAGGCGTCAATTTGTAGATCTGGATTGTTGTGTGGTGGGAATCTGTTGGTATTTGAGTCACCCATGATTAGCCATTTTTTGCCAACCGTGAGGCTCCAATCTTGCAACTTTCTCGAAGTGGTGAGATGTTTCGTAGGTCGGTGTAACATCAGTGACTGTGGTGTGATGACCGTCCCTCTTGGAGTCGAATCCAGTCGAGTCTGCACCGCTGTTAGAAGACTGCCGGTCGTCGGTCTGGTGGACTGCACGCTGTCTGGAACAGGAGGGTGCGGCTCTCCGTCTTCCTCATCCACTAGTGGATCCAGCTCCTGCTGTGAGAGCTCCATGATGGAGCTCGTTATGGAAGCCACACATCCATTGTGGTGTGGGGGGGCCCGAAGAAGAAGCAGGGGGGCCGGGGGGGCCTCTCGTGGACTAGCTGTCCTCCTGGTAAACAGTCTTAGTGGTCTTTGTGATTGTGGATGGAGCTGTTGAGGAGTCGGTGTAGGTGGAACTATGTTTTGTGTGTTCTCACTATGTTGTGAGAGGGGCCAAATGTCTGACAGGGGCATCGGAGTAGTGTCCAGAACCATGTCAGTCCCTAGTGTTAGGCTGTCTGCAGGTCTACTAAGGGCCTGTGTTTCCTGGACGGATGGGACCACTCTGTGTGGTGGTGTAACGGGCGTCAGAGGAACCGTGTTGGTTGGTGCCCCATGTACCTCCGCTGTGACTGAGCGTGTGACGTCAGCCACCGACGCATTTGTAGCTCCGTTAGGTGGAGCCTGTAGCTCTGGGTGCAGCACGGTGCCATTTTGGACCGCTGCAGTTCTGGTCGTCGGTGAAGGACTGTCCCCCGCATGCAGGATGAGAAGTGTCTCCCCAACAACGCCTCTAGCCTCGGCCAGTGTGTCGGGTGCTAATCTGCTACCGAGGTTTCTCTTCGCCCAGGCTGAGGCTACTTCAAAGGGGCCGCTCCAATCGTGAGGTGAGAGTTTATAAAGTTTATCTATCTCACTCTTTATGACGTTTTCATAATGGTCCTGAAGTATAATCAGTGTGGTGTGGGCCCAGTTTTTAGCATTTCCTTCAATTAGCCTCTGGGTGTCGGCATTCGGTACCGCGGGTTTAATTAGCGTGGATAGCTGATTAATCACTCTGTTAATTGTGCGGGGCGGCTGGTCTGCACTCACATTTGTGAGGTGATGCGCTGTTTTAATCACTCTGTGTAGAATGCGGCATTTAAGCCCAAAGTCTGGATCATCGGATCTGGGTCTATTCTGATGGCTTTCATTGTGTTGTAGCTGTTGCTGACCTGTGTTGTGTGTGTGGTCGATCTTACGTTTATTACGTGGCATGTTGGACCGGTACTCCGCCGGTCTCTGGACGGTCCTGCGGTCCACGAATTGTGTCTTATAGTTTGCTTCTCTGCCATTATAGTTACGGCGCCGAGAAGGGCGGTCCCCGTCGGGTCCGAGTCCGGTCCTCGTGACGGAGGCATACGTCCTGCGGCGGCCGTCTGATGGATCCCTCCGGCGGACGTCTGGTGGACACCTGCGGGGGACATCTGATGGATCCCTGCGGTGGTGGACGTCCGATGGATGCCCGTGATGGCGGACGTCCGATGGATGTCTGCGGCGGACGTCTGATGGATCCCTCCGGCGGATGTCCGCTGGATACCTGCGGCGGACATC
Source organism: Anarhichas minor (assembly GCF_050575085.1). Classification (NCBI taxonomy): domain Eukaryota; kingdom Metazoa; phylum Chordata; class Actinopteri; order Perciformes; family Anarhichadidae; genus Anarhichas; species Anarhichas minor. The sequence continues at coordinate 547,838 of NW_027466600.1, forward strand.
CGCTGTATATCCGCGGCGGCGGACGTCTGATGGATCCCCGCGGCGGCGGACGACGTCTGATGGATCCTCGCGGTGACGAACGTCTGATGGATACCCGCGGCGGCGGCGGACATCTGATGGATCCTCGCGGTGACCGACGTCTGATGGATCCCCGCGGCTGCGGCCGTCTGCTGGGTACCTGTGGTGGTTGTATGAAGGGTCCCGACGTCGGCGAGGGGACGCAGGTCTGGTGGGTGACCTCGGGCGCTGGCTCCGCTGTCTGCGGCCTCTCCCGTAGTTGACAACCGTCCACTCCTCGCCGCGGTCACGGCCGTGGTGGAACATGGTGAGGCTAGGTTAGCTTAGCTTAGCCTCGTTAGCATGTGGCTCAGAAAAAAGTTTACAAGAGTTGTTTTACCTTTTATTTTCTGTTCAGGTGAACCATATTTTGAACAAGTAAATTAATCGCGACGTTTCGGTTCTAAGAAGAACCTTCTTCAGGCTACTTGTTCTTTGTAGAATAACTGTATAGTTACGGAACGATGTCGGACGCTGTTGTAGCATCGGCCATGTTGTGGAAAAGGGAGGATGGGCTGTGATGCGAAGTTCCTATGGTCTGGCGCCCCTGGGCTCAGCCATTTTGTTCCAAGGACCAATCAGTAGGCCATCTGACTAAGCAGCCATGACATATTTGATGCCTAACTGATTGTCCAGTGAGATCTGATGAGTCATGTTCTCTGCACTGTTTCAAATGTACACAACTATTATCATACACATATGTATACACTTTATGCATTAAACCGTGGCATGTTTGATGCCTAACTGATTGTCCCGTGAGATCTGATGAGTCATGTTATATGCACTTGTTTCAAATGCACACAGCTATTCTCATACACATATGTATACACTTTATGCATTAAACCGTGGCATGTTTGATGCCTAACTGATTGTCCAGTGAGATCTGATGAGTCATGTTATATGAATTGTTTCAAGTGCACCCAATTATTCTCATACACATATGCGCATACACTTTAGACATTGAACCGTGGCATGTTTGATGCCTAACTGATTGTCCAGTGAGATCTGATGAGTCATGTTATATGCACTTTTTCAAATGCACACAGCTATTATCATACACATATGCATACACTTTAGACATTACACCGTGGCATGTTTGATGCCTAACTGATTGTCCAGTGAGATCTGATGAGTCATGTTCTCTGCACTGTTTCAAATGTACACAACTATTATCATACACATATGTATACACTTTATGCATTGAACCGTGGCATGTTTGATGCCTAACTGATTGTCCAGTGAGATCTGATGAGTCATGTTATATGCACTTGTTTCAAATGCACACAGCTATTATCATACACATATGTATACACTTTAGACATTACACCGTGGCATGTTTGATGCCTAACTGATTGTCCAGTGAGATCTGATGAGTCATGTTATATGCACTTGTTTCAAATGCACACAGCTATTATCATACACATATGCATACACTTTAGACATTAAACCGTGGCATGTTTGATGCCTAACTGATTGTCCAGTGAGATCTGATGAGTCATGTTGTATGCACTTTTTCAAATGCACACAGCTATTATCATACACATATGTATACACTTTAGACATTACACCGTGGCATGTTTGATGCCTAACTGATTGTCCAGTGAGATCTGATGAGTCATGTTATATGAATTGTTTCAAGTGCACCCAATTATTCTCATACACATATGCGCATACACTTTAGACATTACCCCGTGGCATGTTTGATGCCTAACTGATTGTCCAGTGAGATCTGATGAGTCATGTTATATGCCCTGTTTCAAGTGCACACAACTATTATCATACACATATGCGCATACACTTTAGACATTAAACCGTGGCATGTTTGATGCCTAACTGATTGTCCATTGAGATCTGATGAGTCATGTTTTACGAATTGTTTCAAATGTACTCCCACATCCATTTGTCCGCAGAAACATCTTCGACCTGAAGCCGTGCCGTCCTCCATCCATTTGTCACCGCCCACCTCCTGCGGTCTGGGAAGTGATGCCACATGGACTGCTCCAAAACCAAACCTGCATGTACATGCATCTGGACGTTCCAGTGTGTTCCACTCTATGTAGTACTGAGTGCCCGATCAGGCCCAGTCAGACATGCTACATGAGCCGCCATAAACACACACACACACACGTAAATATGCCCATACACCCACCTGCATACACATACATACCTACACACATATATATACACATACATATACATATATATATACACACATGTGTACATATACGAACGGTCAGGTCCAGGCGGGAGCCGAATGGTTAGGCTTAGGCGGGAGGGCCGAATGGTTAGGTTTAGGCGGGGGGGTCGAATGGTTAGGTTTAGGCGTTGGCCGAATGGTTAGGCTTAGGCGGGGGGTCGAATGGTTAGGTTTAGGCAGGGGGTCGAATAGTTAGGTTTAGGCGAGGAGAGGGAGTGGTTGAGATTAGGGCAAGAAAGCAGGGCAGGCTACATGAGAGGAGCAGAGCAACAGAGATATGAGGCAGGAGGCACGGGCTGGTTAGGTGTTAGGGGATTGTGATCACTATGCTGGAAGCCAGCAAGGTGATCTGTGCACTGTCCATCACTACCTCACATCCTGAAGCACCTACCTCTCATTCAAGCCTTTAGGATGTCTTGTATCCAGTCTGGCAATCCAGATCCTTTCAGCCCTTTTCCTCTGGGAAATGTTCCACCTGGGGTTACACTCAATGACAGTCGTTAAAACAGATTTCCATCCATGTAATAGGAAGTGTTTCACAAAAGGTGTCTCCATCTTTTTCCTCTTCAGTATGTTGTATTTGTGTTGAGTGAATCGAGTAGAAATGGTGTTCCCCGTTTCACCCACATACTGTAAACCACACTTTTTACAAGAAATCAGATATATACAATTTTTGGACTTTAGACTGCCACGGGTCATTGTCTGAAAGACCTCTTTTGTGTACCGATTAGTGAACCAGTTTTGGTGTTTAAAATACTGGCCCTGTACTCTGGTTTTAGGGTCAAAGAGGGGTTTAATTTTCGCTTTTACCAGGAGATCCTGTAAATTCTTGTTTTTCCTGAATGCAGCAATAATGCTATAGTTTTGTAATGTTGATGTTCCTGTAATGTGTTTTTGAAAGTTCCTCTTACTTTGTCTAATTAGTTCAACAGTTGACGGGGAAAATGTCGTCACAAATGGAAGGTTACAAGTTACTACTGGTGGTCTAGTTTGCTGAAATGACCTTCTGCATTTTCTAAGGAAGGTCCTAGAGTACCCTCTGGTGGACAAAGCTCGAAACAGCACTCTGACTGCCGAATTAAAATCTTCCTCTTCAGTGCAAATTCTGTGAAACCTCAACAATTGTGACTTAATCAAGCCTGCATAGGTGTGCTTTGGGTGGAAGCTAGTTTTATAGAGCAGAGCGTGGGTGTCTGTCTCTTTAAAGAACACTTTGATCGCTAGTGTGTGGGTCTCCTTGAACCTGTCGTTCTTAAAAGTGGTGGTGTCCAAGAAATCGACAGAGGTCAAACTGCTGGTTGATTTTAGCTTGATTGATTCACTGTGATTATTCAGCGTGTTCAAAAATGTGTCAAAGTCCTCTCTCGTATGAGGCCACACCCCCCAGATGTCATCTAAAAACCTGTAGTAGTACAGAGGTTTTTTAGGACATGTTTTTAGGGCTGACTCCTCCCATTCAGCCATAAAGATGTTTGCATATGCGGGAGCAAATTTCTTCCCCATAGCTGTACCTTTAATTTGCAGGAAAAATTCTCCATTAAATGTGAAGTCATTTTTGGTCAAATTAATCTCTAATAACTGTAATAATTCTTTTTCTGGTCTTTTTTTGTTTGGGTGTTTCCGAAATGCATTTTTTATGGCTTGCATGCCTTCTTTGAAGTCAATATTTGTATATAGACTGTCTATGTCAATTGTAAAAAGAATGGAGTTGTCAGGAATGTGCAGTTTTTTTACTATGTTGATAAAGTGGTACGTGTCCTTAATGTAACTGGGGTGTGTGGTCGAGAGAGGATTGAGGAAGAAGTCCAGGTATTCTGCAGTGTAATATGTTTCACTGCTGCAGTCAGACACAATGGGTCTACCTGGAGGGATTTCATGTGGTTTGCTCCACTTAGTTGGATCCTTGTGGATTTTGGGCAGCATGTAAAATAATCTGGCTCTGGGTTCCGAGTTGCCCATTAAATAATATTTTTGTTTTGCCTTAATAAACCTTTTCTCATAGAGAGTTTGGATAATTTTGTTCATGATTGGAATCGTTTCTGGATAAATAGGTTTGGTCAATTTAGTGTAGTATTTGGGGTCGTTGAGTTGTCGATAACCCTCCCATACATACTGTTCTCTGTCCATAATGACCATAGCACTGCCTTTATCAGCTGGCTTGATGATGATGTGTTTGTTACTGTTCAGTTCTGTCAGTGCTCTAACCTCTTCAGTACTCAGGTTTGGTGGTACACGATGGACCCTAAACTCAGCATCCAAATATTGAAGATCCGCCTTGATGAGAGCCGTGATTTCACTGGGTGTTTGTCCCTGGGGGGGAGTCCAGACTGATTTCTGAATGAAAGGCAGCGGTTCAGAGTCTTTTGCATGTTCATAATAAGCTGCCAGTTTCAGCTTCCTATGGTATTGCTGAGTATCATAACGGCTTTGTTCCTTAATGTCTTTGTTTGTGCCCTTTGTGGGGATAAAGTTCAAGCCTTTGTTAAGCAGAGCAAATTGTGGTGCAGTTAACTTAAAGTTTTTTGTTAAATTAATAACAGTCTTATCCCCCTCCTGTGGAGGCAGGTTTATGGGGACAATTAGTTTAAGTAAGTGCACCAGTGGTCCAGCATGCGCTGAGCTGTGTCATAAGTCCAGTGCAGGTTATCTGGTCCTGTTTTAAAGTCAGTGCTTGGTAGAGACGGAATATACTCACCCAGGTCAGAGATGTACGCGTTCAGGTGTGTGAGACGCATTTTCTCTCTCGTTGGAAGATTGGGGGAGAAGTTGATCTGTGGAATGAAAATTTCCGCCCACGGAAACTTCTCTTGGGCCAACTTAAGCGCTCTCTGCAGCTGTTTGATAGCTGTCTCTTTGGTCTTTTGGACACGGTTGTTTAGGCCAAAGGCCAGGATGATTTTTTCCACCGTGGCTGTGGATCTGGCTTTGTCCAGTAGCTCTTCTGCGTTTCTGAAGGTGGCACCTGGGAAGGCGTCAATTTGTAGATCTGGATTGTTGTGTGGTGGGAATCTGTTGGTATTTGAGTCACCCATGATTAGCCATTTTTTGCCAACCGTGAGGCTCCAATCTTGCAACTTTCTCGAAGTGGTGAGATGTTTCGTAGGTCGGTGTAACATCAGTGACTGTGGTGTGATGACCGTCCCTCTTGGAGTCGAATCCAGTCGAGTCTGCACCGCTGTTTGAAGACTGCCGGTCGTCGGTCTGGTGGACTGCACGCTGTCTGGAACAGGAGGGTGCGGCTCTCCGTCTTCCTCATCCACTAGTGGATCCAGCTCCTGCTGTGAGAGCTCCATGATGGAGCTCGTTATGGAAGCCACACATCCATTGTGGTGTGGGGGGGCCCGAAGAAGAAGCAGGGGGGCCGGGGGGGCCTCTCGTGGACTAGCTGTCCTCCTGGTAAACAGTCTTAGTGGTCTTTGTGATTGTGGATGGAGCTGTTGAGGAGTCGGTGTAGGTGGAACTATGTTTTGTGTGTTCTCACTATGTTGTGAGAGGGGCCAAATGTCTGACAGGGGCATCGGAGTAGTGTCCAGAACCATGTCAGTCCCTTGTGTTAGGCTGTCTGCAGGTCTACTAAGGGCCTGTGTTTCCTGGACGGATGGGACCACTCTGTGTGGTGGTGTAACGGGCGTCAGAGGAACCGTGTTGGTTGGTGCCCCATGTACCTCCGCTGTGACTGAGCGTGTGACGTCAGCCACCGACGCATTTGTAGCTCCGTTAGGTGGAGCCTGTAGCTCTGGGTGCAGCACGGTGCCATTTTGGACCGCTGCAGTTCTGGTCGTCGGTGAAGGACTGTCCCCCGCATGCAGGATGAGAAGTGTCTCCCCAACAACGCCTCTAGCCTCGGCCAGTGTGTCGGGTGCTAATCTGCTACCGAGGTTTCTCTTCGCCCAGGCTGAGGCTACTTCAAAGGGGCCGCTCCAATCGTGAGGTGAGAGTTTATAAAGTTTATCTATCTCACTCTTTATGACGTTTTCATAATGGTCCTGAAGTATAATCAGTGTGGTGTGGGCCCAGTTTTTAGCATTTCCTTCAATTAGCCTCTGGGTGTCGGCATTCGGTACCGCGGGTTTAATTAGCGTGGATAGCTGATTAATCACTCTGTTAATTGTGCGGGGCGGCTGGTCTGCACTCACATTTGTGAGGTGATGCGCTGTTTTAATCACTCTGTGTAGAATGCGGCATTTAAGCCCAAAGTCTGGATCATCGGATCTGGGTCTATTCTGATGGCTTTCATTGTGTTGTAGCTGTTGCTGACCTGTGTTGTGTGTGTGGTCGATCTTACGTTTATTACGTGGCATGTTGGACCGGTACTCCGCCGGTCTCTGGACGGTCCTGCGGTCCACGAATTGTGTCTTATAGTTTGCTTCTCTGCCATTATAGTTACGGCGCCGAGAAGGGCGGTCCCCGTCGGGTCCGAGTCCGGTCCTCGTGACGGAGGCATACGTCCTGCGGCGGCCGTCTGATGGATCCCTCCGGCGGACGTCTGGTGGACACCTGCGGGGGACATCTGATGGATCCCTGCGGTGGTGGACGTCCGATGGATGCCCGTGATGGCGGACGTCCGATGGATGTCTGCGGCGGACGTCTGATGGATCCCTCCGGCGGATGTCCGCTGGATACCTGCGGCGGACATCCGCTGTATATCCGCGGCGGCGGACGTCTGATGGATCCCCGCGGCGGCGGACGACGTCTGATGGATCCTCGCGGTGACGAACGTCTGATGGATACCCGCGGCGGCGGCGGACATCTGATGGATCCTCGCGGTGACCGACGTCTGATGGATCCCCGCGGCTGCGGCCGTCTGCTGGGTACCTGTGGTGGTTGTATGAAGGGTCCCGACGTCGGCGAGGGGACGCAGGTCTGGTGGGTGACCTCGGGCGCTGGCTCCGCTGTCTGCGGCCTCTCCCGTAGTTGACAACCGTCCACTCCTCGCCGCGGTCACGGCCGTGGTGGAACATGGTGAGGCTAGGTTAGCTTAGCTTAGCCTCGTTAGCATGTGGCTCAGAAAAAAGTTTACAAGAGTTGTTTTACCTTTTATTTTCTGTTCAGGTGAACCATATTTTGAACAAGTAAATTAATCGCGACGTTTCGGTTCTAAGAAGAACCTTCTTCAGGCTACTTGTTCTTTGTAGAATAACTGTATAGTTACGGAACGATGTCGGACGCTGTTGTAGCATCGGCCATGTTGTGGAAAAGGGAGGATGGGCTGTGATGCGAAGTTCCTATGGTCTGGCGCCCCTGGGCTCAGCCATTTTGTTCCAAGGACCAATCAGTAGGCCATCTGACTAAGCAGCCATGACATATTTGATGCCTAACTGATTGTCCAGTGAGATCTGATGAGTCATGTTCTCTGCACTGTTTCAAATGTACACAACTATTATCATACACATATGTATACACTTTATGCATTAAACCGTGGCATGTTTGATGCCTAACTGATTGTCCCGTGAGATCTGATGAGTCATGTTATATGCACTTGTTTCAAATGCACACAGCTATTCTCATACACATATGTATACACTTTATGCATTAAACCGTGGCATGTTTGATGCCTAACTGATTGTCCAGTGAGATCTGATGAGTCATGTTATATGAATTGTTTCAAGTGCACCCAATTATTCTCATACACATATGCGCATACACTTTAGACATTGAACCGTGGCATGTTTGATGCCTAACTGATTGTCCAGTGAGATCTGATGAGTCATGTTATATGCACTTTTTCAAATGCACACAGCTATTATCATACACATATGCATACACTTTAGACATTACACCGTGGCATGTTTGATGCCTAACTGATTGTCCAGTGAGATCTGATGAGTCATGTTCTCTGCACTGTTTCAAATGTACACAACTATTATCATACACATATGTATACACTTTATGCATTGAACCGTGGCATGTTTGATGCCTAACTGATTGTCCAGTGAGATCTGATGAGTCATGTTATATGCACTTGTTTCAAATGCACACAGCTATTATCATACACATATGTATACACTTTAGACATTACACCGTGGCATGTTTGATGCCTAACTGATTGTCCAGTGAGATCTGATGAGTCATGTTATATGCACTTGTTTCAAATGCACACAGCTATTATCATACACATATGCATACACTTTAGACATTAAACCGTGGCATGTTTGATGCCTAACTGATTGTCCAGTGAGATCTGATGAGTCATGTTGTATGCACTTTTTCAAATGCACACAGCTATTATCATACACATATGTATACACTTTAGACATTACACCGTGGCATGTTTGATGCCTAACTGATTGTCCAGTGAGATCTGATGAGTCATGTTATATGAATTGTTTCAAGTGCACCCAATTATTCTCATACACATATGCGCATACACTTTAGACCTTAAACCGTGGCATGTTTGATGCCTAACTGATTGTCCAGTGAGATCTGATGAGTCATGTTATATGCCCTGTTTCAAGTGCACACAACTATTATCATACACATATGCGCATACACTTTAGACCTTAAACCGTGGCATGTTTGATGCCTAACTGATTGTCCATTGAGATCTGATGAGTCATGTTTTACGAATTGTTTCAAATGTACTCCCACATCCATTTGTCCGCAGAAACATCTTCGACCTGAAGCCGTGCCGTCCTCCATCCATTTGTCACCGCCCACCTCCTGCGGTCTGGGAAGTGATGCCACATGGACTGCTCCAAAACCAAACCTGCATGTACATGCATCTGGACGTTCCAGTGTGTTCCACTCTATGTAGTACTGAGTGCCCGATCAGGCCCAGTCAGACATGCTACATGAGCCGCCATAAACACACACACACACGTAAATATGCCCATACACCCACCTGCATACACATACATACCTACACACATATATATACACATACATATACATATATATATACACACATGTGTACATATACGAACGGTCAGGTCCAGGCGGGAGCCGAATGGTTAGGCTTAGGCGGGAGGGCCGAATGGTTAGGTTTAGGCGGGGGGGTCGAATGGTTAGGTTTAGGCGTTGGCCGAATGGTTAGGCTTAGGCGGGGGGTCGAATGGTTAGGTTTAGGCAGGGGGTCGAATAGTTAGGTTTAGGCGAGGAGAGGGAGTGGTTGAGATTAGGGCAAGAAAGCAGGGCAGGCTACATGAGAGGAGCAGAGCAACAGAGATATGAGGCAGGAGGCACGGGCTGGTTAGGTGTTAGGGGATTGTGATCACTATGCTGGAAGCCAGCAAGGTGATCTGTGCACTGTCCATCACTACCTCACATCCTGAAGCACCTACCTCTCATTCAAGCCTTTAGGATGTCTTGTATCCAGTCTGGCAATCCAGATCCTTTCAGCCCTTTTCCTCTGGGAAATGTTCCACCTGGGGTTACACTCAATGACAGTCGTTAAAACAGATTTCCATCCATGTAATAGGAAGTGTTTCACAAAAGGTGTCTCCATCTTTTTCCTCTTCAGTATGTTGTATTTGTGTTGAGTGAATCGAGTAGAAATGGTGTTCCCCGTTTCACCCACATACTGTAAACCACACTTTTTACAAGAAATCAGATATATACAATTTTTGGACTTTAGACTGCCACGGGTCATTGTCTGAAAGACCTCTTTTGTGTACCGATTAGTGAACCAGTTTTGGTGTTTAAAATACTGGCCCTGTACTCTGGTTTTAGGGTCAAAGAGGGGTTTAATTTTCGCTTTTACCAGGAGATCCTGTAAATTCTTGTTTTTCCTGAATGCAGCAATAATGCTATAGTTTTGTAATGTTGATGTTCCTGTAATGTGTTTTTGAAAGTTCCTCTTACTTTGTCTAATTAGTTCAACAGTTGACGGGGAAAATGTCGTCACAAATGGAAGGTTACAAGTTACTACTGGTGGTCTAGTTTGCTGAAATGACCTTCTGCATTTTCTAAGGAAGGTCCTAGAGTACCCTCTGGTGGACAAAGCTCGAAACAGCACTCTGACTGCCGAATTAAAATCTTCCTCTTCAGTGCAAATTCTGTGAAACCTCAACAATTGTGACTTAATCAAGCCTGCATAGGTGTGCTTTGGGTGGAAGCTAGTTTTATAGAGCAGAGCGTGGGTGTCTGTCTCTTTAAAGAACACTTTGATCGCTAGTGTGTGGGTCTCCTTGAACCTGTCGTTCTTAAAAGTGGTGGTGTCCAAGAAATCGACAGAGGTCAAACTGCTGGTTGATTTTAGCTTGATTGATTCACTGTGATTATTCAGCGTGTTCAAAAATGTGTCAAAGTCCTCTCTCGTATGAGGCCACACCCCCCAGATGTCATCTAAAAACCTGTAGTAGTACAGAGGTTTTTTAGGACATGTTTTTAGGGCTGACTCCTCCCATTCAGCCATAAAGATGTTTGCATATGCGGGAGCAAATTTCTTCCCCATAGCTGTACCTTTAATTTGCAGGAAAAATTCTCCATTAAATGTGAAGTCATTTTTGGTCAAATTAATCTCTAATAACTGTAATAATTCTTTTTCTGGTCTTTTTTTGTTTGGGTGTTTCCGAAATGCATTTTTTATGGCTTGCATGCCTTCTTTGAAGTCAATATTTGTATATAGACTGTCTATGTCAATTGTAAAAAGAATGGAGTTGTCAGGAATGTGCAGTTTTTTTACTATGTTGATAAAGTGGTACGTGTCCTTAATGTAACTGGGGTGTGTGGTCGAGAGAGGATTGAGGAAGAAGTCCAGGTATTCTGCAGTGTAATATGTTTCACTGCTGCAGTCAGACACAATGGGTCTACCTGGAGGGATTTCATGTGGTTTGCTCCACTTAGTTGGATCCTTGTGGATTTTGGGCAGCATGTAAAATAATCTGGCTCTGGGTTCCGAGTTGCCCATTAAATAATATTTTTGTTTTGCCTTAATAAACCTTTTCTCATAGAGAGTTTGGATAATTTTGTTCATGATTGGAATCGTTTCTGGATAAATAGGTTTGGTCAATTTAGTGTAGTATTTGGGGTCGTTGAGTTGTCGATAACCCTCCCATACATACTGTTCTCTGTCCATAATGACCATAGCACTGCCTTTATCAGCTGGCTTGATGATGATGTGTTTGTTACTGTTCAGTTCTGTCAGTGCTCTAACCTCTTCAGTACTCAGGTTTGGTGGTACACGATGGACCCTAAACTCAGCATCCAAATATTGAAGATCCGCCTTGATGAGAGCCGTGATTTCACTGGGTGTTTGTCCCTGGGGGGGAGTCCAGACTGATTTCTGAATGAAAGGCAGCGGTTCAGAGTCTTTTGCATGTTCATAATAAGCTGCCAGTTTCAGCTTCCTATGGTATTGCTGAGTATCATAACGGCTTTGTTCCTTAATGTCTTTGTTTGTGCCCTTTGTGGGGATAAAGTTCAAGCCTTTGTTAAGCAGAGCAAATTGTGGTGCAGTTAACTTAAAGTTTTTTGTTAAATTAATAACAGTCTTATCCCCCTCCTGTGGAGGCAGGTTTATGGGGACAATTAGTTTAAGTAAGTGCACCAGTGGTCCAGCATGCGCTGAGCTGTGTCATAAGTCCAGTGCAGGTTATCTGGTCCTGTTTTAAAGTCAGTGCTTGGTAGAGACGGAATATACTCACCCAGGTCAGAGATGTACGCGTTCAGGTGTGTGAGACGCATTTTCTCTCTCGTTGGAAGATTGGGGGAGAAGTTGATCTGTGGAATGAAAATTTCCGCCCACGGAAACTTCTCTTGGGCCAACTTAAGCGCTCTCTGCAGCTGTTTGATAGCTGTCTCTTTGGTCTTTTGGACACGGTTGTTTAGGCCAAAGGCCAGGATGATTTTTTCCACCGTGGCTGTGGATCTGGCTTTGTCCAGTAGCTCTTCTGCGTTTCTGAAGGTGGCACCTGGGAAGGCGTCAATTTGTAGATCTGGATTGTTGTGTGGTGGGAATCTGTTGGTATTTGAGTCACCCATGATTAGCCATTTTTTGCCAACCGTGAGGCTCCAATCTTGCAACTTTCTCGAAGTGGTGAGATGTTTCGTAGGTCGGTGTAACATCAGTGACTGTGGTGTGATGACCGTCCCTCTTGGAGTCGAATCCAGTCGAGTCTGCACCGCTGTTTGAAGACTGCCGGTCGTCGGTCTGGTGGACTGCACGCTGTCTGGAACAGGAGGGTGCGGCTCTCCGTCTTCCTCATCCACTAGTGGATCCAGCTCCTGCTGTGAGAGCTCCATGATGGAGCTCGTTATGGAAGCCACACATCCATTGTGGTGTGGGGGGGCCCGAAGAAGAAGCAGGGGGGCCGGGGGGGCCTCTCGTGGACTAGCTGTCCTCCTGGTAAACAGTCTTAGTGGTCTTTGTGATTGTGGATGGAGCTGTTGAGGAGTCGGTGTAGGTGGAACTATGTTTTGTGTGTTCTCACTATGTTGTGAGAGGGGCCAAATGTCTGACAGGGGCATCGGAGTAGTGTCCAGAACCATGTCAGTCCCTTGTGTTAGGCTGTCTGCAGGTCTACTAAGGGCCTGTGTTTCCTGGACGGATGGGACCACTCTGTGTGGTGGTGTAACGGGCGTCAGAGGAACCGTGTTGGTTGGTGCCCCATGTACCTCCGCTGTGACTGAGCGTGTGACGTCAGCCACCGACGCATTTGTAGCTCCGTTAGGTGGAGCCTGTAGCTCTGGGTGCAGCACGGTGCCATTTTGGACCGCTGCAGTTCTGGTCGTCGGTGAAGGACTGTCCCCCGCATGCAGGATGAGAAGTGTCTCCCCAACAACGCCTCTAGCCTCGGCCAGTGTGTCGGGTGCTAATCTGCTACCGAGGTTTCTCTTCGCCCAGGCTGAGGCTACTTCAAAGGGGCCGCTCCAATCGTGAGGTGAGAGTTTATAAAGTTTATCTATCTCACTCTTTATGACGTTTTCATAATGGTCCTGAAGTATAATCAGTGTGGTGTGGGCCCAGTTTTTAGCATTTCCTTCAATTAGCCTCTGGGTGTCGGCATTCGGTACCGCGGGTTTAATTAGCGTGGATAGCTGATTAATCACTCTGTTAATTGTGCGGGGCGGCTGGTCTGCACTCACATTTGTGAGGTGATGCGCTGTTTTAATCACTCTGTGTAGAATGCGGCATTTAAGCCCAAAGTCTGGATCATCGGATCTGGGTCTATTCTGATGGCTTTCATTGTGTTGTAGCTGTTGCTGACCTGTGTTGTGTGTGTGGTCGATCTTACGTTTATTACGTGGCATGTTGGACCGGTACTCCGCCGGTCTCTGGACGGTCCTGCGGTCCACGAATTGTGTCTTATAGTTTGCTTCTCTGCCATTATAGTTACGGCGCCGAGAAGGGCGGTCCCCGTCGGGTCCGAGTCCGGTCCTCGTGACGGAGGCATACGTCCTGCGGCGGCCGTCTGATGGATCCCTCCGGCGGACGTCTGGTGGACACCTGCGGGGGACATCTGATGGATCCCTGCGGTGGTGGACGTCCGATGGATGCCCGTGATGGCGGACGTCCGATGGATGTCTGCGGCGGACGTCTGATGGATCCCTCCGGCGGATGTCCGCTGGATACCTGCGGCGGACATCCGCTGTATATCCGCGGCGGCGGACGTCTGATGGATCCCCGCGGCGGCGGACGACGTCTGATGGATCCTCGCGGTGACGAACGTCTGATGGATACCCGCGGCGGCGGCGGACATCTGATGGATCCTCGCGGTGACCGACGTCTGATGGATCCCCGCGGCTGCGGCCGTCTGCTGGGTACCTGTGGTGGTTGTATGAAGGGTCCCGACGTCGGCGAGGGGACGCAGGTCTGGTGGGTGACCTCGGGCGCTGGCTCCGCTGTCTGCGGCCTCTCCCGTAGTTGACAACCGTCCACTCCTCGCCGCGGTCACGGCCGTGGTGGAACATGGTGAGGCTAGGTTAGCTTAGCTTAGCCTCGTTAGCATGTGGCTCAGAAAAAAGTTTACAAGAGTTGTTTTACCTTTTATTTTCTGTTCAGGTGAACCATATTTTGAACAAGTAAATTAATCGCGACGTTTCGGTTCTAAGAAGAACCTTCTTCAGGCTACTTGTTCTTTGTAGAATAACTGTATAGTTACGGAACGATGTCGGACGCTGTTGTAGCATCGGCCATGTTGTGGAAAAGGGAGGATGGGCTGTGATGCGAAGTTCCTATGGTCTGGCGCCCCTGGGCTCAGCCATTTTGTTCCAAGGACCAATCAGTAGGCCATCTGACTAAGCAGCCATGACATATTTGATGCCTAACTGATTGTCCAGTGAGATCTGATGAGTCATGTTCTCTGCACTGTTTCAAATGTACACAACTATTATCATACACATATGTATACACTTTATGCATTAAACCGTGGCATGTTTGATGCCTAACTGATTGTCCCGTGAGATCTGATGAGTCATGTTATATGCACTTGTTTCAAATGCACACAGCTATTCTCATACACATATGTATACACTTTATGCATTAAACCGTGGCATGTTTGATGCCTAACTGATTGTCCAGTGAGATCTGATGAGTCATGTTATATGAATTGTTTCAAGTGCACCCAATTATTCTCATACACATATGCGCATACACTTTAGACATTGAACCGTGGCATGTTTGATGCCTAACTGATTGTCCAGTGAGATCTGATGAGTCATGTTATATGCACTTTTTCAAATGCACACAGCTATTATCATACACATATGCATACACTTTAGACATTACACCGTGGCATGTTTGATGCCTAACTGATTGTCCAGTGAGATCTGATGAGTCATGTTCTCTGCACTGTTTCAAATGTACACAACTATTATCATACACATATGTATACACTTTATGCATTGAACCGTGGCATGTTTGATGCCTAACTGATTGTCCAGTGAGATCTGATGAGTCATGTTATATGCACTTGTTTCAAATGCACACAGCTATTATCATACACATATGTATACACTTTAGACATTACACCGTGGCATGTTTGATGCCTAACTGATTGTCCAGTGAGATCTGATGAGTCATGTTATATGCACTTGTTTCAAATGCACACAGCTATTATCATACACATATGCATACACTTTAGACATTAAACCGTGGCATGTTTGATGCCTAACTGATTGTCCAGTGAGATCTGATGAGTCATGTTGTATGCACTTTTTCAAATGCACACAGCTATTATCATACACATATGTATACACTTTAGACATTACACCGTGGCATGTTTGATGCCTAACTGATTGTCCAGTGAGATCTGATGAGTCATGTTATATGAATTGTTTCAAGTGCACCCAATTATTCTCATACACATATGCGCATACACTTTAGACCTTAAACCGTGGCATGTTTGATGCCTAACTGATTGTCCAGTGAGATCTGATGAGTCATGTTATATGCCCTGTTTCAAGTGCACACAACTATTATCATACACATATGCGCATACACTTTAGACCTTAAACCGTGGCATGTTTGATGCCTAACTGATTGTCCATTGAGATCTGATGAGTCATGTTTTACGAATTGTTTCAAATGTACTCCCACATCCATTTGTCCGCAGAAACATCTTCGACCTGAAGCCGTGCCGTCCTCCATCCATTTGTCACCGCCCACCTCCTGCGGTCTGGGAAGTGATGCCACATGGACTGCTCCAAAACCAAACCTGCATGTACATGCATCTGGACGTTCCAGTGTGTTCCACTCTATGTAGTACTGAGTGCCCGATCAGGCCCAGTCAGACATGCTACATGAGCCGCCATAAACACACACACACACGTAAATATGCCCATACACCCACCTGCATACACATACATACCTACACACATATATATACACATACATATACATATATATATACACACATGTGTACATATACGAACGGTCAGGTCCAGGCGGGAGCCGAATGGTTAGGCTTAGGCGGGAGGGCCGAATGGTTAGGTTTAGGCGGGGGGGTCGAATGGTTAGGTTTAGGCGTTGGCCGAATGGTTAGGCTTAGGCGGGGGGTCGAATGGTTAGGTTTAGGCAGGGGGTCGAATAGTTAGGTTTAGGCGAGGAGAGGGAGTGGTTGAGATTAGGGCAAGAAAGCAGGGCAGGCTACATGAGAGGAGCAGAGCAACAGAGATATGAGGCAGGAGGCACGGGCTGGTTAGGTGTTAGGGGATTGTGATCACTATGCTGGAAGCCAGCAAGGTGATCTGTGCACTGTCCATCACTACCTCACATCCTGAAGCACCTACCTCTCATTCAAGCCTTTAGGATGTCTTGTATCCAGTCTGGCAATCCAGATCCTTTCAGCCCTTTTCCTCTGGGAAATGTTCCACCTGGGGTTACACTCAATGACAGTCGTTAAAACAGATTTCCATCCATGTAATAGGAAGTGTTTCACAAAAGGTGTCTCCATCTTTTTCCTCTTCAGTATGTTGTATTTGTGTTGAGTGAATCGAGTAGAAATGGTGTTCCCCGTTTCACCCACATACTGTAAACCACACTTTTTACAAGAAATCAGATATATACAATTTTTGGACTTTAGACTGCCACGGGTCATTGTCTGAAAGACCTCTTTTGTGTACCGATTAGTGAACCAGTTTTGGTGTTTAAAATACTGGCCCTGTACTCTGGTTTTAGGGTCAAAGAGGGGTTTAATTTTCGCTTTTACCAGGAGATCCTGTAAATTCTTGTTTTTCCTGAATGCAGCAATAATGCTATAGTTTTGTAATGTTGATGTTCCTGTAATGTGTTTTTGAAAGTTCCTCTTACTTTGTCTAATTAGTTCAACAGTTGACGGGGAAAATGTCGTCACAAATGGAAGGTTACAAGTTACTACTGGTGGTCTAGTTTGCTGAAATGACCTTCTGCATTTTCTAAGGAAGGTCCTAGAGTACCCTCTGGTGGACAAAGCTCGAAACAGCACTCTGACTGCCGAATTAAAATCTTCCTCTTCAGTGCAAATTCTGTGAAACCTCAACAATTGTGACTTAATCAAGCCTGCATAGGTGTGCTTTGGGTGGAAGCTAGTTTTATAGAGCAGAGCGTGGGTGTCTGTCTCTTTAAAGAACACTTTGATCGCTAGTGTGTGGGTCTCCTTGAACCTGTCGTTCTTAAAAGTGGTGGTGTCCAAGAAATCGACAGAGGTCAAACTGCTGGTTGATTTTAGCTTGATTGATTCACTGTGATTATTCAGCGTGTTCAAAAATGTGTCAAAGTCCTCTCTCGTATGAGGCCACACCCCCCAGATGTCATCTAAAAACCTGTAGTAGTACAGAGGTTTTTTAGGACATGTTTTTAGGGCTGACTCCTCCCATTCAGCCATAAAGATGTTTGCATATGCGGGAGCAAATTTCTTCCCCATAGCTGTACCTTTAATTTGCAGGAAAAATTCTCCATTAAATGTGAAGTCATTTTTGGTCAAATTAATCTCTAATAACTGTAATAATTCTTTTTCTGGTCTTTTTTTGTTTGGGTGTTTCCGAAATGCATTTTTTATGGCTTGCATGCCTTCTTTGAAGTCAATATTTGTATATAGACTGTCTATGTCAATTGTAAAAAGAATGGAGTTGTCAGGAATGTGCAGTTTTTTTACTATGTTGATAAAGTGGTACGTGTCCTTAATGTAACTGGGGTGTGTGGTCGAGAGAGGATTGAGGAAGAAGTCCAGGTATTCTGCAGTGTAATATGTTTCACTGCTGCAGTCAGACACAATGGGTCTACCTGGAGGGATTTCATGTGGTTTGCTCCACTTAGTTGGATCCTTGTGGATTTTGGGCAGCATGTAAAATAATCTGGCTCTGGGTTCCGAGTTGCCCATTAAATAATATTTTTGTTTTGCCTTAATAAACCTTTTCTCATAGAGAGTTTGGATAATTTTGTTCATGATTGGAATCGTTTCTGGATAAATAGGTTTGGTCAATTTAGTGTAGTATTTGGGGTCGTTGAGTTGTCGATAACCCTCCCATACATACTGTTCTCTGTCCATAATGACCATAGCACTGCCTTTATCAGCTGGCTTGATGATGATGTGTTTGTTACTGTTCAGTTCTGTCAGTGCTCTAACCTCTTCAGTACTCAGGTTTGGTGGTACACGATGGACCCTAAACTCAGCATCCAAATATTGAAGATCCGCCTTGATGAGAGCCGTGATTTCACTGGGTGTTTGTCCCTGGGGGGGAGTCCAGACTGATTTCTGAATGAAAGGCAGCGGTTCAGAGTCTTTTGCATGTTCATAATAAGCTGCCAGTTTCAGCTTCCTATGGTATTGCTGAGTATCATAACGGCTTTGTTCCTTAATGTCTTTGTTTGTGCCCTTTGTGGGGATAAAGTTCAAGCCTTTGTTAAGCAGAGCAAATTGTGGTGCAGTTAACTTAAAGTTTTTTGTTAAATTAATAACAGTCTTATCCCCCTCCTGTGGAGGCAGGTTTATGGGGACAATTAGTTTAAGTAAGTGCACCAGTGGTCCAGCATGCGCTGAGCTGTGTCATAAGTCCAGTGCAGGTTATCTGGTCCTGTTTTAAAGTCAGTGCTTGGTAGAGACGGAATATACTCACCCAGGTCAGAGATGTACGCGTTCAGGTGTGTGAGACGCATTTTCTCTCTCGTTGGAAGATTGGGGGAGAAGTTGATCTGTGGAATGAAAATTTCCGCCCACGGAAACTTCTCTTGGGCCAACTTAAGCGCTCTCTGCAGCTGTTTGATAGCTGTCTCTTTGGTCTTTTGGACACGGTTGTTTAGGCCAAAGGCCAGGATGATTTTTTCCACCGTGGCTGTGGATCTGGCTTTGTCCAGTAGCTCTTCTGCGTTTCTGAAGGTGGCACCTGGGAAGGCGTCAATTTGTAGATCTGGATTGTTGTGTGGTGGGAATCTGTTGGTATTTGAGTCACCCATGATTAGCCATTTTTTGCCAACCGTGAGGCTCCAATCTTGCAACTTTCTCGAAGTGGTGAGATGTTTCGTAGGTCGGTGTAACATCAGTGACTGTGGTGTGATGACCGTCCCTCTTGGAGTCGAATCCAGTCGAGTCTGCACCGCTGTTTGAAGACTGCCGGTCGTCGGTCTGGTGGACTGCACGCTGTCTGGAACAGGAGGGTGCGGCTCTCCGTCTTCCTCATCCACTAGTGGATCCAGCTCCTGCTGTGAGAGCTCCATGATGGAGCTCGTTATGGAAGCCACACATCCATTGTGGTGTGGGGGGGCCCGAAGAAGAAGCAGGGGGGCCGGGGGGGCCTCTCGTGGACTAGCTGTCCTCCTGGTAAACAGTCTTAGTGGTCTTTGTGATTGTGGATGGAGCTGTTGAGGAGTCGGTGTAGGTGGAACTATGTTTTGTGTGTTCTCACTATGTTGTGAGAGGGGCCAAATGTCTGACAGGGGCATCGGAGTAGTGTCCAGAACCATGTCAGTCCCTTGTGTTAGGCTGTCTGCAGGTCTACTAAGGGCCTGTGTTTCCTGGACGGATGGGACCACTCTGTGTGGTGGTGTAACGGGCGTCAGAGGAACCGTGTTGGTTGGTGCCCCATGTACCTCCGCTGTGACTGAGCGTGTGACGTCAGCCACCGACGCATTTGTAGCTCCGTTAGGTGGAGCCTGTAGCTCTGGGTGCAGCACGGTGCCATTTTGGACCGCTGCAGTTCTGGTCGTCGGTGAAGGACTGTCCCCCGCATGCAGGATGAGAAGTGTCTCCCCAACAACGCCTCTAGCCTCGGCCAGTGTGTCGGGTGCTAATCTGCTACCGAGGTTTCTCTTCGCCCAGGCTGAGGCTACTTCAAAGGGGCCGCTCCAATCGTGAGGTGAGAGTTTATAAAGTTTATCTATCTCACTCTTTATGACGTTTTCATAATGGTCCTGAAGTATAATCAGTGTGGTGTGGGCCCAGTTTTTAGCATTTCCTTCAATTAGCCTCTGGGTGTCGGCATTCGGTACCGCGGGTTTAATTAGCGTGGATAGCTGATTAATCACTCTGTTAATTGTGCGGGGCGGCTGGTCTGCACTCACATTTGTGAGGTGATGCGCTGTTTTAATCACTCTGTGTAGAATGCGGCATTTAAGCCCAAAGTCTGGATCATCGGATCTGGGTCTATTCTGATGGCTTTCATTGTGTTGTAGCTGTTGCTGACCTGTGTTGTGTGTGTGGTCGATCTTACGTTTATTACGTGGCATGTTGGACCGGTACTCCGCCGGTCTCTGGACGGTCCTGCGGTCCACGAATTGTGTCTTATAGTTTGCTTCTCTGCCATTATAGTTACGGCGCCGAGAAGGGCGGTCCCCGTCGGGTCCGAGTCCGGTCCTCGTGACGGAGGCATACGTCCTGCGGCGGCCGTCTGATGGATCCCTCCGGCGGACGTCTGGTGGACACCTGCGGGGGACATCTGATGGATCCCTGCGGTGGTGGACGTCCGATGGATGCCCGTGATGGCGGACGTCCGATGGATGTCTGCGGCGGACGTCTGATGGATCCCTCCGGCGGATGTCCGCTGGATACCTGCGGCGGACATCCGCTGTATATCCGCGGCGGCGGACGTCTGATGGATCCCCGCGGCGGCGGACGACGTCTGATGGATCCTCGCGGTGACGAACGTCTGATGGATACCCGCGGCGGCGGCGGACATCTGATGGATCCTCGCGGTGACCGACGTCTGATGGATCCCCGCGGCTGCGGCCGTCTGCTGGGTACCTGTGGTGGTTGTATGAAGGGTCCCGACGTCGGCGAGGGGACGCAGGTCTGGTGGGTGACCTCGGGCGCTGGCTCCGCTGTCTGCGGCCTCTCCCGTAGTTGACAACCGTCCACTCCTCGCCGCGGTCACGGCCGTGGTGGAACATGGTGAGGCTAGGTTAGCTTAGCTTAGCCTCGTTAGCATGTGGCTCAGAAAAAAGTTTACAAGAGTTGTTTTACCTTTTATTTTCTGTTCAGGTGAACCATATTTTGAACAAGTAAATTAATCGCGACGTTTCGGTTCTAAGAAGAACCTTCTTCAGGCTACTTGTTCTTTGTAGAATAACTGTATAGTTACGGAACGATGTCGGACGCTGTTGTAGCATCGGCCATGTTGTGGAAAAGGGAGGATGGGCTGTGATGCGAAGTTCCTATGGTCTGGCGCCCCTGGGCTCAGCCATTTTGTTCCAAGGACCAATCAGTAGGCCATCTGACTAAGCAGCCATGACATATTTGATGCCTAACTGATTGTCCAGTGAGATCTGATGAGTCATGTTCTCTGCACTGTTTCAAATGTACACAACTATTATCATACACATATGTATACACTTTATGCATTAAACCGTGGCATGTTTGATGCCTAACTGATTGTCCCGTGAGATCTGATGAGTCATGTTATATGCACTTGTTTCAAATGCACACAGCTATTCTCATACACATATGTATACACTTTATGCATTAAACCGTGGCATGTTTGATGCCTAACTGATTGTCCAGTGAGATCTGATGAGTCATGTTATATGAATTGTTTCAAGTGCACCCAATTATTCTCATACACATATGCGCATACACTTTAGACATTGAACCGTGGCATGTTTGATGCCTAACTGATTGTCCAGTGAGATCTGATGAGTCATGTTATATGCACTTTTTCAAATGCACACAGCTATTATCATACACATATGCATACACTTTAGACATTACACCGTGGCATGTTTGATGCCTAACTGATTGTCCAGTGAGATCTGATGAGTCATGTTCTCTGCACTGTTTCAAATGTACACAACTATTATCATACACATATGTATACACTTTATGCATTGAACCGTGGCATGTTTGATGCCTAACTGATTGTCCAGTGAGATCTGATGAGTCATGTTATATGCACTTGTTTCAAATGCACACAGCTATTATCATACACATATGTATACACTTTAGACATTACACCGTGGCATGTTTGATGCCTAACTGATTGTCCAGTGAGATCTGATGAGTCATGTTATATGCACTTGTTTCAAATGCACACAGCTATTATCATACACATATGCATACACTTT